>NW_024543069.1:16280000-16450000 GCF_018167655.1 Microtus oregoni | reverse complement strand
ATATATGCACAAAATATACATACATATGCAAACATATATGTTTCTGTGTGCGTGTCTATGTGTGTGTGTGACTGTGTCTGTCTGTGTGTTTATAAACCTATACATAAGAGGAGAGTGACAGTAGTGATTTAAGGTAAATGAATTTAAGAAGGACTTTGTTTTTATGAAATATATATATTAACTGTGAAGTAGGATTGTTTTTTGAAAGTGGACTTAGATAAATTGTGGATATATACTGTAACCCCTATAGTAGCTACTAAAGAGTTAAATAAAAATTAGAATTGTCATACTAAGAACGAATAGGAAACAGAAACATATAAAAGTCTCAACACATGCACCCTAAAAAGTGTGACAGGAAACAAGCATTAGCCAACCAGGTGGAGAGCCTTCAGGAAATGTTAAGTCCTGCCAACATACAGAATTAAATGAGAACAAATAAGAAAAGATATTTTATCAATCCCGAATGTGTGGAAATTAAATAATAAATTTTTAAATAACTCGTAAGTAAAAAACATCAAAATATGTAAAATGTATTAAGATACACTGAACTGGATCTGCATAGGAATGGGGAATAGAGCTGTACTTAGTGGAGAGCTGTGATACTAACGATGAGTTTAAAAGAGAGGAACCCCTTCAAGTGAACACCCTCTGCTTCTGTATTAACAAAATTTAAAAAAAAAACTCATTAAACTTGAATTAAACAAAAGCTGTATTTGAGCAAGGATGTGCCAGGGCGCTAAATTCAGACAAAAGTGGGTGAAATCCCTGAATGTGGATCACTCCACAAGCTGGAAATAAGATGACAGTAACAAGCTTGTTTTTAAAATCTAAAATCCAACTCTCAACCTACACAGGAGAGAGAGAGAGAAAGAGAGAGAGAGAGAGAGAGAGAGAGAGAGAGACAGAGAAAGAGACAGAGAGACAGCGTTAGACTCAAATAACTTCCTTGTGGAATTCCACCAAAAATCTCAAGAAGGAAGTAAAAACAGAGAGAGAACTGAAGAGGAAGCTTGCTCTTCCAGCTGTCCTCGATGGCGCTGCTGGGCAGGCCCCAGAGTACTCGGCCTGCACCAGGCCTGTGCCAGCGCTGGAGTCTGCGCCTGCACCCGAAACCTGCCATAGCCTGGTTTGAAAGTAGACGCGAGCCCATCTGCTCCTTTTATCACGGTTTATTTATATGCCAATTAAACTTTGTTTTTGTTTGCAGGATATAGTCATGTGCTCTCTGGGTTGGAAACCATGGTCAGTTGACTGGTTAGTGAAGTTCACCAATGCGGAGGAGAAAGGTTCGCTTCTGTGAAGTCCAGATCAAGAGGCTGTTTCCCGGCGACCAGAGCCAGAGCGGGAGCAGGACACACAGAACACCAGCATCCTTACTCCTCTGTGCAGTTCCCAGTGACTAGCTACTGATACAGCCCAAGCCCTGCAGGGACAGTCTCCCTCACAGTTTCCCAGATGCAGAGCCACCATCTTTGTCCACTGCTTACCACAGCCGTCTGTCTTACTGGTATCAAAACCCCACACTGTGGCCTGCAGGCAGAAGAAGCTGCCACAATCACACTGCGTATTAATTGGCTCCTTCTTCTTCCAGCTGTCCCTTATTTAGGATGGTTTTGGGACGTTTTAAACACCTGCTTCAGCCAGAAACACAAGAAAATGTATTTCCACCCTCACTCCATCCTTCCATGCTCTCTCCTAAGGGCCCTTAAAGAGCAAAGCGCTGTTCCTGGACAGGCCAAAGCTTTCCTTCAGACCCCTCCTACCCGCCTCTCTGTCTTGCTCTAATAAACTCTACTTGAAGGACACATCTCTGACTTTCTCTATAACCCCAATTCCTCACCTCGACCTAACACCTACCTTTTTGATAACTGCGAGTTTCATTTCCAACTATATTATATTTCGTTAGAAACGAAATATAACCGGCTGTTTTTATCATGTGTAAAACATGCATTGTATTTCTTGGAACTCTAAGATTCATTCACATGCAGCCAACAGGCATTACGTGCTCTGTTTCAGGTAAACAGGAATCTGATAAGGCACATCTGTTTCAGAGAATTCGGTTTCATGTTTGCTGGGTTTTCATCCTGAGAAACAGCTGGCACCAGAATGGGCCTGGTGATTCAGCGTCGCCCTTGTATATACAATAGCGGAGAAATAGCCTGGCCCACAGCTCAAGTTTATGCTGCTCTCCTCGAATTTCATTGTAATAGTTTTGTTTGGCATCTAAAGTTTTCTGCGAGTCCCAGTTTAGATCCCCCCCTCGGCTGGCTAATTAACACCCCCCACATTTCCACCACGCTTGCCAGTGCTTTCCTTTCAATGGTACTGGAAAGTAGTTCTTGTTCTGATGGCGTTTGCTTGCCAAGGGCATTTATTACAAAGAGTTGCTGAAGGTTCTGATGGGGCCGCAATTTCTTCAGCTGGTTCCACTCATGCCTAAGACCTTGCCTAGTCCACTTGGTTTGTTTGCTTTAATTCAGACTTGTTGGTTTTTCCCCTGCAATATGCTTTCGTGACCTGGAAAGTTTTTAGCGGATTATTTTTCTAATCGACTGTGAGATCTGAAAACCAGAAGTGTGGGCCAAAATAACATCACTTTGCCGAGAAGCAGAATGGCACGTGGCAAAAGCTCAGACTTTATACACTGTGCGCTAGAGGTAATGGCTTGATTCCTGTACCACAGCCTACTATCCTTTCTGCGTCCTTGTTCCCTGATCCTCCAAATTGTAATCGGCGTAATAACCAGGCTAGCTTAATATGAAACAGCAAATTTTAATGAAGGGATAGCTTACAACACCAGGGATCCAGCGATGAGCAGGAAATACAGAAAAGAGAGCGGTGGGACTCACACTCGCCAGATTTATATGTAAACATTAGCCAGAGGTGAACACGCCCTCTAAGGGGCTGGGATATCCCTACATCTCCCCTTTTTGTCTAAATAAGACAGAACTAAACCAAATACAACTATATAAAATAATAATAAATAATAAATATAACAAACAATATTGAGAACAAAAGTTTTGCTAAACATTCTATCTCAAGGAGTCTAAATAATGTAGAATAACTACAATTATATAATCTTCAACTCCGTCAAAGACCTGAGAAGGGAATTAATATTACTTAACAAACGAGAGATATCAAAAATGTGCAACAAATGACAGAGACAACTGACTACCTGGGCAATCACCCAAAGTCTCATTTGCATTGTTGAGTCAACCAACTTTGGGTAGGGCCTAACATAACTGACATACCATGTTAAAGGCAAGGAACTTTCTTAGAATTATCCTACCCTGTCTTGGCAAGATAAGACAATCCTGTTTTATTCACTTATGGATATTCTGTATCTTTGTCAGTAGTTGAGGTATGGGCTTTTCTTAATCCAAAGGTCAGTTCTGCCAAGAAGACAAGCTTCCAGTGGAGTGTCTTTGGTGCTCAACGTTCTCTCGGGAGTAGAGTGGCGTTGCCAGGAGTAATTGTGTCTCATTGGCACAGAATTCTAGGTTAGATTAAAGGCCATTTTCTACAGCTCTTCGAAGAGGCTGCAAATCATACTATCTATACTAAATATAATCTCTATGTATCTAAAAAACCTGATTAACCTAAAAATAAATATGACAAACATATAATACTTAATACCTATCTAACTTGAAGACTACGAGAATAAACAACTGTGCAATATATGAAGACAATGATCTTCAACTGTAAACAATGTCATTACATATCAAATGTAAACAATGTTATTATATAAATAGTATCAGAGGTAGAAATGTACATTGTAATATGGTAGATGTATCAATACAATATAGACAAAGTTATAAGCATACTCTTATACAAAAATAGAGGTAGGAACACTCACATTCAATATTCAATATATCAATATACAAGAAACAGTACCAATTCAATTTTCTAAAAACAGTAATTCACAAATACCAATCATCCCATCAAACCAGTTAATCCCCCCCCCTTTTTTTTTACACCAAATGACCAAACTGAAAAGACTTTGATCCAAATATTTCTGTAAGGAGTGACTGACACACAACAGAACTGTACCATGGAGTGTGCTGTAAACTGTCCCCCGAGTGAATACTTTGGCAGCTTAGATAACTTAGATAATTAGTAAAGTTTTTGATGGGATAGTTGAATTAGTCAGTGGGTTGTTACAATTTCTGTACAGATAATTCCTTTCTGCTCAGTAGATCTAAGTATAGATGCCTCAAGGGGCCTTAATGCTTCTCCCAGGAATAAATATTATTCATGGGCCAAAGTAATTCAAATTCTCAAGTAAAATGCAAGCCCACTCTAAAAGATAAATAAATTTCGTTAACTTAAAGGTAACTTTTCTTCGTTATCTAACAACTCTGATGTTAGGATACATTTCAGAATCTCTAGTTGCCATCACAGTCAGCCAAGCGGTGACAAAGCAGTGGCAACCTCAGCCATAATTTTTATATTTTTCTGTCTTTGGTTGAGTTAAATGCCTCTGTAATATTATGTGTATTGAGTTCAGCCATGCTTTACTGTGTCTTTTTTAAAGAGTAGAGATTACTGAGCACTGAAAAGAGAAGGCTATTGCTTTTGGCAAGATGCATGGAAATGAAACCATCAGAAGGAAAATGTTCATCTTTGATGAGATAATCAAGATTTCATTGTGTCTTTCAAAGCAACAGTCGGATGCTCAATGCAGTCGAAGAGAAGACTGCAGTCATAACCTTAAAGCTTTAGGGTGTGCTGTGTTCCTGAACTATGTGGATGCCTTGTAGTGAGGCCTAAAACCTGGAGAGGGACACAGTAATGCTGAAGAAATCTAAAGCATCCATGACTCTTAATGGTTGGAAGGATAATATTTTACACACAACAGATAACACACCTGTAATCTAGAAAGTGAGACATAAACGTGAGACTGTGATGTAAAACGTTTGTTTATTAAAGTATTAGCATTTCCCATTTTTAACCTATACAAGAGTAATATAATATTTTTAAAATTATAATCAGTCCAGACGAGCTCTTTCAGGGAACATAAAAATTTTAAACTAAGTGATATGTAGATACAAAGCATTATTGGTAGCATAGTTTTCTTCTTTGGTAATATAACAATGTATATACCAAATTGATGGGATTGTTTTTGTTGAAACAGAGGGAGAATACTTAATCCTGCAGATGTTTCTGTGTTAAAGAACCCATAGTTTATTGGAGGAGGACAGGGCCTCAGTTACCCTAAGCTGGGATCAAGAATGCCCTTGGATTCTTGATTTTCTCTGCTCTTCTTCCTAGTGTTGAAATTATGGGTTTACCTGTATCACCAAACCCACCAGTAGGGATTAAAACCAAGGCTTCACACATGGTCTGCAAATATTGTAACAAATGAGCAAAATCCCCAGTTTATGAGACCTTATATTGAAATTATAAAAGTTTATAAAATATTTGTTTCACCATAGATATTATGTAAAGTATATGAAAAATAAATTTTAAAGACATAAAATTTGCTAATTCTTTAGGTAATTATATGCATGTATTAAATTACTTTGTCAGATACCTCTGTGTTTGAACCTTCGGTGGTCACTCTTCCTTTATCTTGCCTCAGACCTGTAAGGAGTTATCACAAACTTGTTTGTGTACTACTTTCTGATTGACACTGACCTCTGCTACTGCAGAAGTGATTTAATAATTGTCAGATATTCTGTGGGATGGTTGCAAGTTCAGACAAAAAGACGGACCTTGGATTTTTTTCCCTTATACACACCAACACAATCTCTTATATTTAATCTTCCTTTGATTTTTTTTTCCATTTTATTTTATGGGTATGGGAATTCTGCCTGTGTGCATTCTGTGTATCATGTGTATGCAGGGTCTGCCGAGGCCAGAAGGGGGCATCCGATCCCTGTGGACAGGAATTTCAGAAACCTCTGAGTCATTATGTGGGTTCTAGGAATAAACCAGCCCCACCCACCCTTGTCCTCTGGAACGACAGTCACTGCTCTTAACCACTGTGCCACCTCTCTAGCTCCACTATTTACTATTGTATTGCAGTTATATTAAAGACTATAAAAATACTTGTTCCAATAAGGCCTTCCCATCAAATTGGCTACATAAACTCAGGCTTTGACAGACTCTCTCCCTGAAACGCATATAGAACAGCTTGGAAGACTGGTTTAGAGGGCACAGAAAGGCATCACCCAACTCAGAAGCAAGATCACCACTTTTTTTCTTGTACAAAAACACAAAACAAAGAGCAGCAACATATCCAGAAGAACTAGCAGCCAAGAATTTAGCCCTTCTTGGGTAAAGAAAGCAGGCAATGCTCCATAAAACAAAACAACAGGAATGTTTGCAAAAGCCAGAAACTGGACTCAGGCTCCTGCCTACATGACTCTGGGTACACAAGGAACTGTGAGTGTGACAAGACAAGAATCCAAAAGCAGCATTTCTGCCAAAGTTTAGACCATGCCTGTCCCTCTCTTCAGTTCTGGATGGAATGCCAGGCTCCTCAGCTACTAAGATGGATTTAGATCTGCAGTTGGCCCAGGGTACCTTTCCACTGCCATATTAAGAACCCCCTATTTTCCTGGTGAGATTATCTATCATTGTTCAGCTGTCAATCATCAAAATCAGAATTGACACTTAGCTTGTGCTGGGCCCAGCTTGACATGCTAACTCATAAGTGTAATCTCAGCTAGGCACAGCAGTCGGCAATATAAATGCTAGAGGAACACTTCATTTTTCTTTGCAAATTCATGTGTTTAATTAAAACTGAGTATGATACTGTGTTTTCCATCTCATACCAAAGAATCTCTATGGTAAAGTTTCAATAGTCAGGGAGTTGATAATGGATATTATTAACAAAATGATATAGTCAAACACAGCACCAAAAGCTTTTCTAAAGAAGAGCGATGATTAATTAGATGGACCAATGACACTGACAGCCTTGCCTAAAGCTCCAACAGGAATCTTCAAAGGCTCGAGGAGACAAAAATATTTATTGTCACTCTTCCTAAAATATGCAGAAAAGGAGTTCCAATTTTTTTTATCAGTTTCTTCTTTTATTTAAAATTTCTCACTAGATTATTAAAAGATATTATTTAATTCCAAAGTCTTTGGAGCATTCATTACATAAACCAAGGCACAAAGCAGAAAACTCAGAAAGCACAGATTTTGTAAGAGCAGTTACCCATCCCTCTTTAAAATGCTAGCGATCCAAGCTGCAGATCCCTTTGGAAGAGAGCCCTTGAAACCAACGTGCAGCCAATGGTCTGTGGGTCAGGATATACATACAGGAACTGTTACAGGAAACACTGTAGAAACAGTAAATCTAGTAATTCTACCAACCTTGGCCATAATTCCTTTGCCCAAAACTGTAAGATATTCACTCTGAACCAACATCACTCTGGGCATCTTCCCACTTGTCTACAGACATCAATGAAGGTTCTAGTCCTCCAGCTGTCTCTCTATAGTCCTCTGTATCCTTTCAAGAAAAAAAAATAGTATAGTAATTTGGGAGAGTATTGTGAAACTCTGGCTTCCCTGAAATTGTACAAAGGAATGTGTTAGAACGTATGGAAACCATGGTTGCACTCTTTGAAGAGCAAATATAGGCATTTTCTTTATTCGTTCTTTTTCCTCCATAACATTAAAAGCCGGAAGACTTAGATGTGTTTATATTCACACACTTTTCACAGTTACTTTTAGCAGGCTCGTTCTTAATCAACATATACTTCCTGGTCTTTACTCTGAAGACAAGAAGTAGTAGTAGGACAATTTCAATGCACACAGTGAAGTACATCTTAATTGTGTGGACCATGGACTGGGGATCTTGGAAATAATTACTATGTCCTCACCAAAAGCACTCTGAACATCTATCTCAACCCTGAGAGCCATTTACTTAAAAATAGAATGCACTTTGGAATGGTCTATATCTTTCAAGATTATGAGTAGACAAGTAATAAAGGGATTATTGAAATGTTGAGCTGATGTCTTAGCAATTAAGTGTGTTCAAACACAAACTCTAATAAACTTGGGATTTACATATTTGGCCAAGCATTTGTAAGTGAGTTTCAGGCTTTCAGTTTTTTCTTAATTTTCAAAAAACTAGAGGTAGGAAAATGTTATTTTTCTCTCTCAAAAAAGTTTGCTATAAAGCCTCTATTTTCAAATTCTCTTTAGCCATTGTTCTGGACCACAATTAAGCAATCGGGACAGTTTATATCACCAACATATTATTAAAATAATAACTGATAATGATGTCCCTAACCATTTAAGCACTAAGGTGATATTTGATTTCTTTAAGGCGGAGATAGCTAGAGGTCACTTTTGTTAATTCTTTCCAGGTTGAGAACAATGTTTTACTACTTATGGAGATGACCCGCCTTCAAACACTCTATCACCTATGAGGCAGGCAAGTGCAGGGAGTAGTATAGCAACCTGGGACTCAACCTGGCTTGGGCTCTAGCACAGTCCTCTTCTACAATGCACTTTTCAGTCTAGAACCTTCACCTTCACACAGTATGCACACACACCCTCTCCTAAGAACGTACCCAGCCATCTAGTTCACCCACCTTCACCAAGTTATGCACACGCCCCACTCTAAGCATAGATTTCTCACTCCTCTTAATGACCCATTTTGGACTGTTTCTATCCAAAGGTATTCTCCAATTCTCTGGATATAAGGTCGTAGAGCCACGCCAGCCAGAACTAATTTTGAGCGCCTATTCAATAAGATGAACAGTGAGTGGTGCAAACGCAGCAGGACACATGTAGGAGAGATACTAAGGAGGAGCAATTCAGACTATGACAGATTGAATGAATTGTTGGATTGGTTGATTGATCAATAGACAGAAGGATGAATCAATGCTTTTCTAACCCATTCTTTAGAGTAGTATTATCATTAGTGAAATGAATGTATAAAATATTTGAAAAAAAACCAGTACAACTAAAAGTAAACCCTGGTTATGGTAGAGAGTAAGAATAGCAAGCTTTGAAGTTACTCTATTTCCAAATAAGCCAATGACCAAATCAAATCACAGCATCACCAAACACTATCTCAGTTCAAAGAACCAGGTGAAAAGCGAGACAGTGGAGGGCTGAGCAATCCAAGTGGTTTCCATGCTCTGACTTTAATTATATGCATGAACTCAGAAAGATATGTACTATTTCTGTACTTCATTATTTTCCTTTCCAAAATGGGGCTAATAGCATGTATCCTGCTACCTCCCAGGGATAAAGTGTGGGTCAAATAGCATAATATATACAAAGAACCTTTGTATCTTGTGAAATTGTCAGTAAAAGTTACTTATTGTTATAATGTTAATGCTGTAATTGGAGTTTCCCTAAGCATCCTCGGGCTGTTGAAGGTCTAATGACATAGGAATGACATTAATTTCAGATGAAATAGACAGTCCTTGTTTCTGCTGGCTTGTTGGGATCAGAGCCCCAACAGCATTCTCCAGAGAACTGACCAAAGCTCATAAAGCTGTCCCAACTTTGCCCTCTCCACGGCATCTCTGGCATTGCATGCACAGCCGTTGCTTCTCCTATTTCTAAGGTACACCTTCCCGGAGCTCTGCAGTAACCTCTGAACAAACAGACTGCTGCTTCCGTCCTTGTCCCCTACCGCAGCTGGGCCCTCCACCACTTCCTGGTGGAATCTTCCAGCCACGTCCAAACAAGAGTATAAAAAAATGAGTCTGAGACTCAACTAGCAGCAACTTCTCTTAGGAAGACCTTTTAAAATGCCAGAGCCTGGACCCCAGAACGCTAATACCAAGGCTGTGGGTTGGAGACCCGGGTGATTCTGTTGTGTAGTGAGGGCTGAGGTCTAGCCTGTGGTGAGGGGGAACTCCTCACGCTTCTCTGCCAAGCTTCTTCAGGTAGAAGGCTCCAATGCGGCACTGCATGAGCCTTTAGCTTTGGAGAGAGTCTTCTACAGAACAAAGTCTATTCCTTCAGAATAAAGAAAATGGTTACAGTGAATTTCTCTTGGTTTTCAGTCTGTGGTTATTGTATGCACTTTTTAAAACATAAGAATGTGTTTTTTCATGTAATTTTGTTATTTAGGTGTGTATTTTATAATGTGATACACAAAGAAATGAATAAGTATATATTACTTTCATTTAATCAAAATATTTTACCCATAAGGATATGAGGTCAAATGTCACAAAGATGACTGACTGTTTTTCTTCTGGCATTAATGACATTTTATGGTGTTATTTTACCATAAAACTGACAACCCCCCAAAAGTATATTTTCATATACTTTTTCAGCTCAACTGCTATTCAGAGTCTAAGATGAAAAGTATTTTAAAAGCATACTTTGCTATCACACACGTAATACTAAACATTCATATGCATATAGAAAAGAATTTTGTCTGTGCAATAAAAATAACTTCAACATTATGGAAGAGAGTTTTCTCAGATGTTTCCAATCTGATAGTAAAACTCAAATCTGTGTTTTAGCCAAGAAGAAGTCTTCAGCCATAACACATTTTTTTTTGCAGAGTAATTTTGTAAACAGCATGCTCCTTAATTAAACAACATCAAAATGCACAATCTAAGTGACTCATTGCTATGTTTCTCCAGACTTGAGAAAAGATTGTAATTACATGGAGGAGTATCCTGTGAATAGGAGTCTCATGTGCCCTCATACATGTACACACTTGCACACATGCACACACAACACACATACAACACACACAACCCCTTTCATGCCATGTTGTGAATGATTTATCCCATGTACAACATAAATTATCGATTCAAAAGCCAAACCCCTGAGTGGTCATATTATAAAAGCTCTGTATTTTCTTGAAAGGTGGGAAAACATTTCCTGTGATTCTCAAATCAAAACTCCCTTGGGCCTCATCACCAAGCATTTCAAACGCAGCCCTTGACACTCAGACAAAAAAAAAAAAAATGCCACGTTAGCAGCTCAACTCTGCTTTGTTTAGGATGTGCTGACTGATGTTCAGTTCGCTGGTTCACAAGGAAGTGCTGTGCCACCTTGGATCCCCTTTGAGTTTCCTTAATAAGTTCCACGGGCTCAGTTCAAAGACATGGAGACTTGGCAGTACCCTGGAAACATTTCACAAACTCTATTAAGGAGAACTTAAGCACCCTTCTTTTATAAGCTATAAGAATCCCTGTTCTTTTCCCTTAAGCCTGACTTCCTTCTAGCATATACTATACCACAGAGAAAATAATTTCTAGTTAAATACACTCACTGATTTCCATTTACCTAAAGGAACTCAATGAAAGTTGTGTAAATTCTTCAAGCAGCTCCTCAAATTAGAATGCCACATTCCTATCTAGATTTAGATAATAGATCCTGAACGCAAACTTTGTTTCAGTTACAAATAATTACTCGTTTTACATATGACAAACCACACACCTTTATTCTAACCTAATCTATATTCTTCTCTTTCATTTTCCCTTGGTCCTCCTACAAGATCCTGAAAGGTTCTAGAACAGTCTAGAACAGGACAGTCTAGGAAATGATAAATCTTTTCACTGAACCCATTTCCTTTTGTTTTGGTTTGGTTTCTTGAGACAAGATCATACAATCCAAGTTGCATTTGCATTTGCACTTGCTTCATAGCCAAGACTGATGGAGTCTGAAAAACAAGTTCACGGCCAGTCTTGGCTGCAAAACAAGCACGTGCATGCGTGGTTCACATTCGCAATCCTCCCCCTCAAAACACACACATACACATAATTAAAAATCAAATAAATCTTATTAAAATGTCAATCTACTAGATAACAAGGAACAAACAGGAGTTACAAATATATTGAAAATACATAATGAAGCCAAATATTAATCATGTTCAAGAGAAGAATATGAAGAGAGAAAAGTATATTACAACATTTTTTTTCCAGACAACACAATAGTCTAAAGTATGGAGTGAAAAACAAAATAACAAGTATTGAATATCATCGCTTGCCTCTCATTAGGCTAATTTGTGTACAAAGTTACTTTAAGCTATTTTACATTTTTACTAATCATTTTGTCATATCAAGAACATGGGAACACATAACATAACAGTATTCAACCTTGAAGTCTTGTGGAACTGGTATATACATTTAAAATAATAATTCTAAGCAAATATCAAATGTATTAGAATACCAAGTATGGGCCTGGAGAGATGTCGCAGCAGGCAGTTCTGACTGCTCTTCTAAAAGACTCAAGTTCAATTATGGGCACCCACACGAGGTAGCTCAGGGTTATCTGTAACTCCAGTTCTAGGGGATCCAGCACTCTTTCCTGGCCTCCTCGGGTACTAGGCACACATGTGGTGCACTGACATACATGCAGGCAAAACACATAAAATAAAAGAAAATTTAAACAAAAGAAGTACTAAATGGATTAGAAAATTGTGAAAAATATACCAACCCCCCCCCCCAGTTTATTAAATGAGTTAGCGACCTACAAAATTGCAGTAGTCAACTTTGAAAGCTGAGACAGTAGTTACTTGCATCAATTATTATTATTATTATTATTTTTACAAAAGTAAGATGTTGCCATGAATCAGAACTCAGTGAACTTAAAATATAGAAGACATTTAATGCTTTGCTTCACCAAGTCATTGAATATCAACAAGAAAAAAATCATACACATTATTCGGACTTACTTGCAGCAACCAAAAGAAAATAAAGAGAAGTACAAATTTGGTCTTTGGTGCTGGGTTAGGCTTCTGAGGGGGAGGAAATCCGGCATAGGCTCTGGGCTTAGCTTCAGCTCCACTCTGTTAACCTAATTCAATCTTGAAGTAATTTACAGCAGTAATTATCTCCATTTAACAGTAAAGAAGCTTAACCCCGCCCCTAGCTGAGGAGCTATTAGCAACCAACTGCTGGAGAGAGAGAGAGAGGGGAGAGAGAGAGAGGGAGAGAGGAGGGGGGGGAGGGGAGAGGGGAGAGCAGAGAGGAGAGAGAAAGAGAGGGAGAGGGAGGGAGAAAGCGATTATTTGGGAGTAAGGCTGCTAGTAGGTTGCCCTTGCTTCCTTGGGTAGGCTCACATTCATTCTTTCACAGCCATGTTAATCAGGCTGGATATGCTATTTATTTATTTATTTTAGAAGGAAAGAACATGAATTTAGAGGAAGTCATGTTAGGAGCTCCTGAATAAACTTGTGGGGAGGGAGTGAAAGGTGGGTAAGATCAAAATATATGTTAGACACATATGAAATCTCAAGGTTTAAATAAAATATTATTTTAGAACATTAATTTTTAAAAGGAAGAAACCAAGACACTGACACAAGTTACTTAGGCTACCTAAGATTACTTAGGCAGGAGAAATAAAAGAAGTATGTAAGTCAAGATCTGTCTGGCCTGACTATTACTTCTAGTGTGGTCTGTTACATCTGGCAAAGGTCTATGTGCCACAAACGGGGGTCAAAGCTCAAGACAGAGGAGGCTTCGGAATTTGGTTTGGACTCATTGTTCTCTATTCAAACAAAGTAGTTTCCCTGGTCATTTCTTTTATATCAGTACAAAATTTCAGTCAAACAAACAAAAAATAAAAATAAAAATCAAACACCTTACAGAAAGGGTGTTATCCCACACACAATGCTACCGTCCACTTTTCAGCATCCAGTTCTAAGCTCGTGTGGAATGAGCAGCCCAGTTAAGAAAACTTCTTTCGAAATATTAAAGAGAAAAACAAATCTTTTGATAAGGAAGAATCCCTTCCTCCCACTAAGTACATAAGAAATTGGACTGAAGCATACTCTTCAATCAGCAGGAAAGGAAAAAAAATGGATTAGCCAATATTTTGGACATCCTGGACATCTTGCCTATTCAGACATTACTATAGCAGCATAGACGACTTGGGGAAGTTTTACAGTATAGTATTCCCAGCCTGTCACTTAATCAGAAAGAAGCAAACTATTCCACTATATTTATGAGCTCTCCTCTTCCTTATCCTGCAATGATAAAGGAAAAAAAAAACAAGTATATTTCAGAGAAATGTACTTTCCCCCAGAATTTCAAAGAAAAATTTAAATCCTTACATCTTGAATTTTTAAAATCACAAAACCCTCAATACTGCTGCCCCTGTGGCCAGTGAAACCATCGAATTGCAAACTATTCTAATATGATGCTTTCTTCATCTACCACAGACCCAACACCCCACCCTGCTCCTCTTCTACTGGTAGCTTTCACTGGTCACTTTTGGGCCACTTAGTTCTGAAAAGTTTCTGCACCCCAAAAAGTCTCTCCGCCGATGCAATTATCCAATCAGACCTAATCAAACCAAATTAGAAAAAGCCCAGGTTTAATGGATACCAACGCTCCTGGATGACTTTCCAGAGCCCACCCCGCTTCCGGGAGGATATCAGAAAGGAAGACCAGAAAACCACAAGTTTGTTTAAATACCCTGTGCTAGAGTGGTTTTGAGCATCTCTGGGGAGGGGTCATTGTTTGTCAGGCTTTCTCAGGGGAAAAATCTAGACTAAGGCATGGGGTTGGGATGGAGCCTCCATGAGAACAATTCAGAATCTTCCTATCTATGGATGCTGGGGTTAAGTCTTTATTCAAACGAGCTTAAGTTAAATGGAAAAAGTAGAAGAAAGAGGCTTCCCTTAAACCCTTGTCAATGTGCCTATAAAGAACCACTCTGCAACTTTAAAACCTCCAGGTGGCAGCGCTCCAAACGTCATAAATGCAATCACAGTGTGCTAGCATGAGGACCAGTCCTAAGAGGATTTTGTTAGATTCAGGTCACAATTTATGTCAGAGGTAGAAAATGTAAGGGGCGAATATGTGCCACGGCCTTCTCATGTCTGACACCATTTACTTCTATCTGCTCCAGGAGGAGGACGCTGGACATCAAAGTCAAAATAACAACTATTGCTGAAAAGCTGCTTTGGAAGCATAAAGGCTGAATGATGGAGTGTATTTACTAAACCTCGGGGTTGACATTCATCTTCTCTTTTCTGTTAGAAGAGGATATAAAACAGGCCAAGATATTAGAAACATTTGTTGGGTGGGTGAAAGGAAAAGATTTAAAATGCTGAAAAGAAATCTGGTAGATAGAGTGGGCAGGCTTTTTCTGTTCTAACTTTTAGGAATGGAGTTTCAGATGGTTAGAACTGCTGAAGATATTTTCAAACCTTTGAGAGTTTTTTTTTTCTTTATTCATTGTCAACGAGGTAATAAGAAAGGCAAAACAATTCCATGTGCATTCAGCAACGCCAGAAGGGGCCAAGTTGGAGATGTCAGACATCAGCAAGAGAGGCAACAGGACTTTACTTTCTCTTCCTGTGCATCCAGCATGACTTAAAAGTAGGAGGAAAAGCTAGATTCCAGAAGGATAACTCAGCATAAAAGGGAATATTTTGCTGCAATAAAGACAAAATCTTGTTGGATTAAAACAAGAAGCTTGCCTGGTGTTATGATTCTTACCTGTATGCTCAGCACTTGACTGGCAAAGACAGGAGAATTTCTGTGAGTTTGGGGCCAGCCTGGGTAGTTACTGGATTCTATGCTAGCCTAGATTATAAAATGAGATTCTGTCTCAACAACCCAAATGAGGCTCCCCAAATTATTTCTTTTTCAGTCTACATACCCACATGTAGTACTATGCTCTTGATATTTCCTGAGGGAATACCCATAGTCTCAAAGATTAATTTGAAACCAAAGAGAATTCTGAAAATTTTATACTAGTTATTAAATTATTGTTCCAGAAATGATGCATGCTGTATCTGTCTACAACTTGCTTTACAGAAACAGTCATGTCACCCACATATGTAATGGGGCTAGATATGAACCCAGGTGCCAGGACAGCAGAAAAGAGAAACAGTGACAGCTATACGAAAGGGCATCCCATGTCTCTCGGGAACCTAAAAAAAAAAAATCTAGTAGAATCTTATAGTCTGAGGAAGAAAATTCCTAATATTGTCTCTGCTTATATATGTGAATATAAACTTGACATGGCATAGAATATAACAATCTCTAAACTACCTAATAATCCACCTTTAGCATAAACTGAGACAATTAGTACCTAGAGCACCTAAGGATTTTTGTATGTATATGTGCGTGTGTGTATACACAAATATGTATGTGTATGCATATATATAGTATATTAGTTAGCATCTATTGTTTTGATAAAGTACATTGACCCAAAGCAACTTATAGATAAAAGTATTTATTTTAGTTCATGGTACTAAAGGAAAAATAGTCTTTCATGGTGGTGCGGCAGGGCCTCTAGTGTCAGACATAGTGGCATGAGGAGGAAGCTGAGAGATCACATTTCCAACCACATGTACACAGAAAACAGAGAAAGGGAACTGGAAGGGCTTGAGGTCGTAATCTTCCACAGCCCATGCTCACTGATGCACTTACTTCACTAAGGCTCTAGCTCCTCAAGGTTTCATAACCTCCTCAGACACCATCAACCAATGATCCAGTTTTTTTTCAGTTTACATACCCACATATTATGTTCTTGATATTTCCTGAGTCTACGGGACATTTCTCATCCAAACCATACAGAGAGTAAAAAAAAAAAAAAGATTATAAATATATATGATTTATAGGTGATTATATATATTTATGTATGATTTTATACACATATACATATGGATACCAGAACAGAGTAAAATATGTACTTATGAATTTTTTCTCCCATATAATATATAATAAATCATCATTTATGTAGAATGGTTTAGGAAAATACACAGTGATTTGGTTGATAGTAGATAAGAAATAACTACAAATTAATTTGAGTTAGCATTTTGTAGTAAATGGTAAGGGGAAGTTTAATCATACATAGTATTGAAAAATAACTTTCAACGAGTTTTCATCAGTCAGATAAATAGTTTCACAATGGCATATCCAGCTATTAAAATCATCAATAAGTTACTATTTCTTCTCAAAATGCTTATAAAGAATTTGAGAACTGTATTCTAAAAGTTGACCAGGAGAAGGTCTTTATCATTCTGAATGAATGCCAATAATCTATCACTAAGTTTTTAAGAAAATGATCATTATCCCAAAGTATTCAAGGGAAAGTAGCATGTGCAAAATGTCAGTAATCAATAATCAAAGTACCATATACACTGACCTACACAACAAAGCCTGTAATACATGCCAAGATTCTGCCGCGTCACACCTAGGACCTAGACAGGCTGATGCCAGCGTTTCTTGTTTATTAATTTTGTGACTCTTTCTGTTATTGTTGTTGTTGTTTGTTTGTTTTGTTTTGCTCTCTTTGGGGCCCACCACCCAGCTCCCAAATAAATACACAGAGACTTACTTTTACTTATGAATGCCTAGCCTTAGCTTGGCTTATTTCTAGCCAGTTTTGCTTAAATGATATAGTCTACCTTTGCCTCTAGGCTTTTACCTCTCTCTATTCTATATGCCTTTCTTTACTTCTTATTCCATAGCCTGCTGTGTGACTGGATTGCTGGCCCCTTGTGTCCTCCTCTCCTCCTTTTCTCACTCCTCTCTCTTCTCTTCTTTTTCTTCTTCTATTTATCCTGTCTGCCTGTCAGCCCAGCCTGTCCTTTCCTCTCCTATCTATTAGCAAGTCAGCTCTTTATTAGATCAATCAGATGGTTTAGGCAGGCAAAGTAACCCAGCTTCGTAAAGTTAAACAAATGCAATATAAAAGACTGCAGCACATCTTTGCATCATTAAACAAATGTTCCACAACATAATAGAATGTAACTTATCTTTAACTAATATTCCAAAATACTCTCCATTTTTTTCAGACCAGGAATAGATTTGAATAGGTTCACATTTAGAACACATTTCAGAGAAGCATAAACTAATTTAGATAGTAACAGATGCTTTGATGGTGCCCCTAAGGTCGTGAAAGGCACATCAGCTATTGTTAGCTATTATTATTTTGCTCATGATTTAATTCCTTGCTACAGTGAGAATAATAAATTAGTCAGAGAGAACAATTGGGATTGTTTGAGAGCTATATAGGATCACAGAAACAGGCAGAGTAGTCTGCACAAGAAAGCAATGTTTGGGGAGGAAAACAGGGTGTGGTAGGAACCTGGCCATCATAAGAAAGCTCAGTCCTTGTCTCATTCAGTTCAAGGAGAAGCACCTTGGAGCAGATGCTGATTAGCCTACCTTTAATCAGGTTTCCATCCCTTAGCTACAGAAGGTCAAAATGCTTTATTAATAACCCTATTAATCTTGGACACAGTGAAGAAGTACTTATTTCCAAAAAAGGAATATGTTTTTCAAGCAAAAATAAATGAAGGCAAAACAGCATACTGAATGTTGAAGAAAATTAGAGGTTGTGGTATATTAGGACCTATTGCTGATTTTTTTTTTCATTTCACAAAATGGTTTACGAAGCACGCACAAACTTCCTCGACAGGCTTGTGATGGGAGGTAGATAATAAATCCTCCGGTTCAGGCAGTTTGGAATCTTGCTGAGTGAGCAATGAGGTGCCACTGATACGTACTTAGCATGCGACGATATCATCAGATTTGTGTTGTTGTGTTTATATGCGTAACCACTGATGGAAGTGTGTGGGATGGGTTAAAAGAGTAGGTCCACAGGAAGTAGGAAACATAGATAAGCAGCTGCCAGCAATTTAGTTCAGAAAAAGTTGTAAAACCTAAGACAGCGGGAATATAACTAGCTATCTTCAACCAGGGGAGGGAAGGGCAGTGGTTCACAACGTCAGAAGACATTTTTTAGTTGTGACAACTTAAAGATTAAAGTGCTACATATATCAAGTGATTAAGCCCAAAGATGCTTCCAAATATCCCAAAGTACTCAAGGCAGTGATTCAAGAACCATTCTGTCCAAATAACAACCATATTAAATAAACTCCAATTAACTTACGATTCTGTGGCCCATCAATGTGGTTTGGTCTTCACTGTGCTTTTGCTGACCTGGCCCAGTCTCAATTGAGTTCAGCCTACTGATTCATGTATTTGAATCCAGCTGGTCATCTAATCTAAGGTGACTAAGCTGGCACAACTCCTCGCTGATCTCTGTGGTTTTTCATCCTCTGGCAGGCTAACCAGTAATTATTAATATGGTAGAGGTAGGGCTGGAAGAAACCAACGTGCAATGTGCAAGGCCTCTTTACAAGCCACACACACTCATACCCGTGTCATTCTGAGCCAAATCAAGTTCTGAAGTCTACCCAGATTAAAGGAGTAGAGAAATAGATGGTGCTTCTTGACACAAGACTAATCAAATTGTGATCATTTTTATAACAGAAACAGATTCTTGAAGTACAAGGATGTAGAGTCAAATACTAGATGAGAGTCAGGAGAGAGAGAAAGACAGAGAGAGAGAAATAATGATACTAAAAACAATACTGAACAAGCGAATAATTGTAATCAACTTACATGTGCATTGATGGAAGAAAATTTGCTATGTATGTACAATGGACTATTATTCATCTATGAAAAATAATGGAATTTTATCTTTGCAGCCTCATTGAAGGGCCTAGATGATATTATGTTGTTTGGGCTTTCATTGTGTTGTGAAGAATGCTCTAACCAAAAGCAACTTAGGGGAAGAAAGAGTTTATTTCACCTTATACTTCCAAGTCATAGTCGGTCATTGAGAGAAGTCAAGGCAGGAACTCATGACAGGATTGTTTGATATTACATACAGAGCTTATTCATAGCCAAGGACGTATAGCAGAAACCATGTTTGAAGGCCCAGGATCACACCTATACAGAAAATGATAGACCTCATAGTAGGTCAGCCACTCCTACACCCATTAAGGCAATCAAGACAATGTCTTAGAAACAGATCCATAGTCCAACCTAATAAAGACAATTATTTACTTGAGACTTGTTCATTAGGTAATTCTAGGCTGTGCCAAGAAGTATGTTAGGATGTATGTTAAGTGAATTAAACATATCAAGCACCAAAAAACAAATACCTTGTATTCTCCCTCCTAAGAGGCAGTTGAAACGCTGCCATTTGTGATGGTGGGTTTAGCAGTTCAGACGTGGGCCCCTTTGCTCACAGCACCAGGGATTTGAAGATTTATCAAGCATGTACATACATTAGGATATTCATTCTTAAGAACTTTTGGCTTAAGCTTGAATCAGTGCAGGTGGGAGAACTAGTTACATTCCTTCCATCCGAAATTTTGACAAGTGGTGAGGGTTATGCAAATTTGTCCTTATTTATTAATTTCATGTGGGAAGTATAAGAAAAGGTGGCTAACACACATGGTTGGGAGTCTAAATGACATTTGGAATCATTTAACACATTTATTGAATCAGTTTTCTGTAGAAAGCATTGGATTAGGCTATGGAGAATACAGATGAGCAAGAGAGCCTTGTTGGCAAGTTTATACAGTTAGAGAGAAGGCAACGTATCCACACAACATGGTGGCAGCCTTGTTGGTTCCTCCACCTAGAACTGAGAGAAGAGCTCTAAGTGGTACTATCTTCCCAATATTTGGATCAACATGCATGGGATGTGTAACAGAATATATAGATCTAAGACCCTCAGCTCAGTGAGTTCCCATACATGTGCACACCTCTTACAACCATGATGTGATCTCTCCTCAGCACTGTGGCTCCAACCTCTATTACTGTAGATTGTTTGGGGTGCTTTTTTTTAACTTTATGTAGATTTCTTTATGTAGTATGTATTCCTCTAAACTGGGTTCTCAGATTGGGTTATTCACAATTGGGTTCTATCACACATCGCAGCTCCTTCTTTATTGTTCTGAAGCCTTCCATTGTGTGAGGGTGTAAACTCTGATGGTCCACAGGATAAAAACACAGAGGTATCATGTCAGTTCCTTCAGAAGTGACCGCCTGGTGTTCCATTATGGTCACAAGAGGCATCATCAGTAGGACTGATACACTGTTTAGTGGGACATGTGTAGACTTTGAGGAACAAGGAGGAAAGTTCCATATCCTGTTTTGTTGACAGTCAATTACAAACCAACTGACTGACTGTTTCATGTTGCAACTGCAAGTCTGTACATGCAATGCCATCATGTAATTATATCGCTGGGGGAGCCTGATGGCAGGGTCTTATGTGCCCCATTTAGAGCTCTGACAACAGAATAGGGAGCATTTCCAGAGCAGCCCCGGCACTCACTCTGCTCCAGCACTCACCTTTGCCCTCCTGCAGGACTTTGCTGAAGGGCTTCAGCTGCTTCTCATAGAGGATGGCTGCTTGGGAGTAGTGGTGCCGCCAAGCAGTCCATGTGTTTCCTAACCGTGTGATCTGGAAGGGGGAAAGGTTATTGTTTCAGAAAGCCTCTTATTTTAAAGTTACCTTTCCACATCAATTTTGGAATAGGTGATAGATGTGTATGACAATGTCAGAAGCAGTTGTGCATCGAGAGAAAAACATAACCCCTCTACCCTGCTCTGCATGGTTCATTACACAAACCTTAAGGTTGCTCGTGTGTGTCTGTACATGCTTTGAAACATAAAAGCCTAAAAGAAAAAACAAAACAGAGTTAGATGATTGTCCAGCTTCCCTCTTGGGTCCTTGCTTGTATCCTTGAAGTTGGAGAACACTGGAAATCCTTTTAGGATTTTCTACCTGAAAAAAAATCTTTTTAGGTCTCCTGAATTTGATTTGGTACAAATGGGACATAGCGCAGGATCAAAAATAAATCATGTGAGCAGAAAAATATGAAAAATTTCAGAATTCACTTAAGAAGAGAGCCCCACAGTTATAAGCTGTATGCTCAAAGTCAAGGGTATCTGACAGTTCTCGTAATAGAGGGATTTTGTGAAAAGCTCCCTTAGGTGTACCCTGTGTACTAGATTCTATGGGGGAATTGCTGTTGTTGTTTTGTTCTGTTTTCTTTTGTTGTTGTTGTTGTTTTTTTAAATCAGGAGGCTCGTAGTATCTAAGGGAATAGTTGTCAGGGCTGAGAATTTGTTTCTGATGTAATGTTATACTGTGAGACTCTATAAGGTTCAATAAAAGATTGTATTTAAAAAATAAAAACTTTGGGGAAAAATCTTGCCAATTCCTCTAGATAGAGGTACTTTTTCCCAAAATAAATTGTACCCAGCTTTATTAAAGATTATTTACATAAATAGTCATGGTATTTCAGGCAAGACACGAGAAGCCAATCATTAACAGTGAATAAAGACTTCCAGACTTGCTTCCTGTATGGACCACTAAGATCAGAAACCTGCCATAATATCCAATAAGGTCTTCATTTGCTGCATTGACACAGGGGAGTTCTGAGTGAGGGTTGGCATTTCACAATAGGGATGTTGTTTGACAACTTTTTTAGAAGGCAAATCTGCCTTTCAGGGAATGAAATGAAAATGACGAAATTATCCATTGAAGATCCAGACTCATTTGGAAAAGAATCAGCTACTCTTTTGAGGAACACTCAACAGTGTCACTGCAAGCTCCAGATCACCCAATAGACTGGTTAAAACCAATCATAGGAGGTCAGGTTCCAACAGGTCTCTAGTTTAAACAGAGTTGTGTCTGTTGCCAATGGTAGATGGTAAAGAGGATAGAAAAATAAATTTGGAGTTTTCCCATTCCCCAAAGCATTTTTGTGCCATGGTGGCCATGTATGTCAAGACCAGGATATCTTTCCTGGGAGCCAAGAGGAGTCCTTCAGACTCAGCTGGAAGAAGTGTTTTTTCATCTTCAGCCAGCTTGAAAGAAATTTTGTTCATGACATTTGTTTCTCTCCCCCCACCCCCACCCCCGAAAACAATGATGTGTTCTGTGTGCTAACAACATCACTTTGGGGCTGATCTATTGGGAGCTCACCAAAGCCAGCTGGACTATGACTGAAAAAGCATGGGATAAAACCGGACTCTCTGAACATGGCGAACAATGAGGGCTGATGAGAAGCCAAGGACAATGGCACAGGGTTTTGACCCTACTCCATGTTCTGGCTTTGTGGGAGACTAGCCAGTTTGGATGTTCACCTTCCTAGACATGGACGGAGGGGGGAGTACCTTGGACTTTCCACAGGGCAGGGAACCCTGACTGCTCTTTGGACTGGAGAGGGAGGGGGAGAGGAGTGGGGGGACGGGGAGAAGGATGGGAGGAGGGGGAGGGGAATGGGAGGAGGGGGAAATTTTTTTTTCCTTTTCTCAATAAAAAAAAATTTCTTGTTTAAAAAAATAAAGGTAAAATAAAATTCTGCATTTTTATAAAACTTGGTTGAAAAATAGTATTTCAGTCCTTCAAGTCATCAGAAGACATGGTTATTAATAATGCACGCACTTTGCTTGACATTTCCAGCACCTTCGCCTTTCTGTCCTGGATCTGTTTTGATGTCTCCATATTCCTCAGGATTGTTCACGTTCTTCTAACATTAGCTTTCCCCTTTCCCACCTTAGGCACCTTCTCTCCTGTCTTTGCAGAAGAATTTATGGCTTTGGAGGCACAGGTTTAGCAGATTTCCTTGGAGATCTTCTCTGCAGCCCATCCTTCACCTTAATTTTATCTCCTTTAGCAACCCAGTATGTCAGCTTTCCTTTTGCCCATAGCTTTAGAGGTGTGGAAAGGTAGGTATTGAAGGCAGGGATGCTGCAGTGGGAGGCTTTGGTTTATCCTGGAGTTGTTTCCAACTGCTTCTTCCTTGATAGAGGTCTTAAGACCTCAACCCAAAGTGGAAAGAAGTAGAACACTATAAATCAAGACTGGTACCATATCTTCAATTGCCTTGTTAGACTAGACTCTTTCTTTATGGTGAATTATATCTATCAGGAAAATTGTGTTCTTAGGGAGAAAATATTGTAAACCAAGATTGGAGGGGGAAAGTTGGTTAAGTAGACAAAAATAAAAGAATGGTATATTAGTTGCTTTTCTTATTGATGGGACAAAATACATGAAAAAAAACACAAGTTAAGAACAGAAAAGTTGGGCTTCAGGGATAGTTCAGCAGTTAAGAGCACATGCTACTCTTTCAGAGGACCCAGGTTCAATTCCCAGCACCCACATGGAAGCTCATAATCATCTGTAACCCCAGTTCCAAAGGATCCAATGCCCTCTCTGGTACCACATAAGTACTCCTATGTGTCCAAACAGAAGTTGCCTTACCAGACTTACCCCTGCAGGTGACAGACCAGGCAAATTTCTAATTTGCTTCCTTTTAAGATGGAGCTGTCAGACCCTTTTGAAGCATTAGGTAGCAATTGATCAAAGGGAGCCCTGGGGACTTGGGACATCTCAGGTTCTACGTCCTCTAAAAGTCCCCTGACTCTGTTACTTTCAGGGGCTCTGAAACCCCTGATGCCTTGAAGTCTGATCTTCTGGGGATCTTGATGGGACCTCCAAAAATGTGAGATATTTACCAGAGAAGATTGTTCAGATATGAGTTTAAATCAACAGAAAGTCTTTATTAGTCAGCCCATGACTACACTGTGTGTTTGGGATCCCAGAGTGGCACTGAGTCTTTCTCAAGGTGAGCTTTTAAGAAAAATAAACTACAAAACAACAAGAACAACGAAAACTATGTCCTTTGTGCTATGGTGACACACTTCAGTTAACAAGAACAATAGTCAAATGCAGAACTCTAGACTCCAAAAAGAAAGGTTGGTAGATTTGGTTACTTTCCTAGAATGATAGACTTTGATGGATTAGGTCTTTGTTTTTGTTTTGGCAGGAGGCTCTGTTTATGTGGTGATTATACAGCCTGAATCGTACATGGAGTCAGTTGTGCTAAGATCTGGTGGCCGACTATGCTCTGGAGCCCTGTTACACTTATGGATCTAGCCTCTGTTGCCACATACAGTTCCACAATCCTTCACACATACTCAGAACAACTAGGGCAAAGGAGACCAGGAATTTCTCTCCCTCACTGTTTTCATAAATACTTTGCAATATTTCCCCCTACTCCTGAGTTCTTGCTAGGAAATACAAGTACATCTCCAAAAGGCCATAAATGAACCATTGCTTTGCATTCAATCTCTTATTCAGGTATTTGCATTCTGGTCTCATACTTCTCAACACAAAGCCTTTCTAATAGAGAAATTTTCAGCTCCAGGGAAGAAGAAAAGGAAAGGCAAATGGGAAAGAGTGTCTCTCGGCATCTCTCCCCAATCATATGTCATGTTTATTTAGTCTGTTTATGTGGTAATGCTTGCCCTGAATAACTAAAAAGGTTGCATTATGTCCTGGATTTTTAAAAGTAACAGAATATACAAACTTCTCACTACATTAATTCAAGAGTAACCTTGGACAGATTGCTTTGAACAATTGCAGCCACTAAGCAGGATAAACACAGAAAATGTTCCACTGTGCATAAGGGGAGCCTTTGGGAAACAGTGGATCTGGAATGTCAAAAGTGACACAGTTGTGTATAGAAAAGACAGAACAAGTGATGTGTTTCTTTTAAATACTAATGAGACGTGTTATCTAAGTGCAAACTAATGTATTATCATTCTAACCTTCCTATTAAAAGATAAAATATGAAAGAAAATATTACATACTTTTCTCACCTGAACTTTGAAATTCTCTTACTTAAAATAAAGGTTTTTTTTCTTACAATATAAAGAAATTCCAGGTGTTTTAGATTGTTTCCACTCAGTGGTACTAAATAAGTTCCTTTCCATTTCCATTTTATCCGTAAAGATTCAGATGTGCTGAAGATCTAAAAGCAAGAACAGCAAGATCCATGAGACAACCTACAGGCATACCCGAGCCACTCATGACTTCAAAATGTAATTGTCTCTCTGAATAGGCATCTCTCGCTCTGTATCAACATCATTCTATTTCATCACACACACACACACACACACACACACACACACACACTGTTTTTAAGTCCCCTGTGTATTAATCTTTTTTAATATTTTGAATGTTACTGTTATCAAATTAATTCCATCTGCAAAGCATCTTTTGCCATTTCAGGAAGATAATGTAGTTTAAAATTACTTTTTCCTAAGCATTTCCACTATCAAGAAAAAGCATAGGGTATACAAAAATCATAATGTTTTAACATGACACGGAAAGAAAAGGGCAAGATGAAGAAGAGGTTTTCAGCATAAACACCAATTTTCTGAATGAGAAAGCATGACTCCATGAAATCCTAACTGACTCAGTCTTGACTAACTGTGGATTTGTGATTACTCAGAAAAGATAGTCAAACTATTGCTAAATGTGTAAAATTACTAGGAAGCTATTTCTTTAAATATACAAATTCCTTTTCAAGACTGTCATCTATGAGAATGGATAAAACAGTATGGAGCCTTCCTCCCCCTCACTCACCCCCCAGATCTATTCATTCCCTTCAGTCTTCAGTAAGAATCTTAGAAGAACCCTTGTGCAAAGATCACAGGCAAAAGCCTCTCCAGGAAGCTGCACCAGTTGCTTCACCTTTACACAGACCACAGGCTCTGGCTCACGTAGCCAGAAGAGAAGCATTTCCTAATCTCCTGTCACTTATCTCTCTCCTTATCAGCCTCAGGTCCAGGACCTTCAGTCCCTGGGAGACGTGGTGTTCCTCCTGAACTTTGCACCTACCGCCATCAATTCTTTCCACCTAGAATGTTTTCCTCCAACAACTCAGCTGATCCTTGTCACTGCTGGGCTGCCACTCAGTGCAGAGTCCTCCTCTCGCCGCTCTGCCCCACTGCTCTTGCTTTTAAAGTATTTTCTGCTGACACTGTCTGGTTTTGTTTCTTTTTGCGATTATATTCTGATGACGAAGTCTCTGCCTGCCCTTTCCTCTAGCAAACTCTCCCATAGGCTCCTGCCCTCCCTCTTCTGAATTCACCATCTTTTTTTTCACTAATTGCTATCACATGCATATATGTACTTGTATATATAAACATATATTCCTAAATATAACCTATTGATCTCCTCGGGGCTCAGAACAATGGCTGGGGCACAAGAGCGGCTTAACACGTTGTCCTTGTAAGCAGTGACTGGACATGAATGCCGATCTCCCCTCTTAGATACTGTGCTCCATTTATTTTTGTGACTCTTCTACTTGACATCGTGGTCACAAAGAAATACAGTGGGGGTTTAATGAACTCTTGCTCAGTAAACAGCCCATCAATAAGTGAGTAAAGACACTTACATTTTTATTACACACACAGGGAAATACCAAACTTGTGAATATTTATACATGGTTAGAGTTGGTAAACCAGCTTCAACAAGGGTAGCAAAAGCAAAAGCACAGGAAGTCTCTGAGACTTTGGGCTTGGGAACTAGGACTGCATCTTTTATGCCTTTGTAGTTTATTTTAAATTGAAAGAGGCTAGGTGATCTATCAATTCTGTTAGATGCTAATGTAATTGTATCCCTTTAAGACAAATCTTACTTAATTCTAAATTTTCAAGTGACTAAAAGAGCCAATTGTCTGTCTGGAAAATGTGTTAAAAACACTGTCAGTATCCCCCAGTGTTTTCTTTTTTTTTTTTTCCTTTTTTTTTTATTTTTTTTTTTAATTTATTTATTTATTAAGGATTTCTGCCTCGTCCCCACAACCGCTTCCCATTTCCCTCCCCCTCCCCCGATCAAGTCCCCCCCCCTCATCTGCTCGAAGAGCAATCAGGGTTCCCTGACCTGTGGGAAGCCCAAGGACTGCCCACCTCTATCCAGGTCTCGTAAGGTGAGCATTCAAACTGCCTAGGCTCCCACAAAGCCAGTACATGCAGTAGGATCAAAAACCCACTGCAATTGTTCTTGAATTCTCAGGGGTGCACCCACACACTAAGACAATGGGGATGTTCTATTGGGATCTCACCAAGGCCAGCTGGCCTAGGTCTGAAAAAGCATGGGATAAATCCGGACTAGCTGAACATAGCGGACAATGAGGAATACTGAGAATCCCCCAGTGTTTTCTAAAGGATTGTCTTCCCAGCCATTAAGCCCCAGTCAGAATTGCTGTACTTCTGCATTGAATATACTAATTCATCCGGCATCTGGCAAAACACTATCATGTTGATTCGATGGATGATTCTGGGTTTCTAGACTGGGAAACTTCCATGTGGAGGCACAGTAATTATTCCTGATGGGAGGACGGTAATGGAAGCTTACCATGAATAAGTTTTGTGGGGAACGATGCCCAAGGGGAACAGCATCATTTCCAGATACAACCGCTATGCTTTGTGATTGTGCCTCCACCTAAAGCCATTGTCAGGACAGCCGAGACATTTCTGCCCTTTCAGCTTCGGGCTTCACTTAGCAGATGATGGAAAATTTCAAACTTAATCAAATTTATTTACATTTTCTTATACTTTGAAATGTTTCCCCCTCATTGGCAAGGTAGTTGTGAATGTCAAAAGGCACTTAAAGTGAGCATTATAAATATTCTTTTCTGCAAATGTAGACTTGCTTAGATAAAAATTTAAATATATTTTATGGAGAATATTGAAATACATGTAGTCATGAAATTAATCCACTAAGAAATTTATTTCTAGAAATGTATACCAAAATATACCAAGATGAACATACTGTTGTAAGTACAGGAAAATTTATTTTGACATAGTTCTGAAAACAAACAAATGTCCACAGTTACCTGGTGTAAGGAGAAGAATCCACCAGCCAGAAAGATTGCCTCAGGGAGAACCCGATATATTCTAGGCAGTCTCACTTTGGTTTCAAACTAATAACAAGACTAATAGTCATGACAAGAACTGTCAAGGCAAAATACAAGACACAATGGTTTTAATAACAAAGTTTTGTTTTGTGTTTGTTTGTTTCTTTCTTTCTGTAATGGTAAAACGCTGTGGCACAGTTCCCCAGGGGTGCAGCAGGCCACTGCAGGTAATTTAGGGCAATGGTGCGGGGGGGGGGGGGGGGCTGATCCTACCACCTGAAGCCTCTGTGGGTTCCAGGATGGTGAAAGACAGAGACGAATAGGCACACCATGCAGAGAAAGTGGATATTTATTTAGTGAGTTATGGAGGGGAAAGGGAAAAATGTAAGGGAAGAAGGGGAAGAGCAAAGAGAGGCAGAGAGAGAATGAGAAAAAGAGAATCTGAGAAAGGGGCAGGGAAGAAGGGAAGGAAAGGAGGGAGGGAAGGAGGGAGAGAAGGAGGGAGGGAGGGAGAGAGGGAGGGAGGGAGGGAGGGAGGGAGGGAGGGAGAAGCTACCTCTTCAGAGAGAGAGAAGGAAAAGAGAGCTCAGGCTGGAAGCAGAAGGAAGAGAATGGGTGGGACTTGTCTCTTAAAGGGACAGGACAGACCATTACACTTTCTTTCTCAGAGTTACAGAGACTGTGAGTCCAAGATTAATATGTTAACAGGCCTGGTTTATTCTGTGACCTCTTATCCTGAAGACACCTTATTCTTGTTGTATTCTTACAAGACCCTCCACAGGTGCACATCCCACTACCATTGCTTTTTGTAAATATACCAGTTATTTTTTTTGTTCCAGTACCACCGCAACAACTACTCTTAATCTGATCAAATTTAAAAGATACCATCTCGGCTGGGCGGTAATAATGCAGGCCTTTAATCTCAATACTAGGCAGGCAGAGACGAGACAGGCAGATCTCTGTGAGTTCAAGGCCAGCCTAATCTACAAGAGCTAGTTCCAGGAAAGGCTCCAAAGCTACAGAGAAACCCTGTCTCAAAAAAAAAAAAATCACAATTGGAAAGCCAAGTCACCAGAATTTTGATATAAGAATTTCACAGACACACTTAACCCACCCCAATCATTATCTCTAAGAGAATGGTGATAGTTCACAGGGATGCTTGCTAATAGTACAGAAGTATCTGATAGTTTCCGGTACAGTGTATTAGGGAGAAATGAATGATTATTGCACCAGGATTGGGCTATGTAAAGGGTATACATGCTGTAAAAAGCTTTAAAGGTTTAGTGAGAACCTCTGTTGTTCCATGGTTGATGACGAAGGTTTGAAAAGTGGACCCTGAGACCATTTTTGAAACTGACAAAATTTTATGTTCTGGCTATGAACACAGGATTTAGAATCACAGTTTGCACCTCTGTTTCCCAACCATAATATTAAAATAATGGCATCTGTTTCTAGGATTATCCTAAGCAATAAGATAATCAAGCCAAATGCTTTAGATACTGCAAATAAGAGTTCTAAAATGAACTATTGGTACACACAAGTCCCTGAGCTGTTCTCAACACCTCCTAAAAGTACTCCAACTTTATAGTTGATCATAAATTATTCATAATATGAGAATGTTATGTTTAGATGTCTTACTGTCAATAAAGCATAGACCACACAATCTAGCTGTGTGGAAATTCTATCACGTCCATTCACTAAACTAGATATTAGTTACAGGAACTCTTCCATATTCATCAGAAAAGCATTGTAACTGCTGTTAGATTATCTTTCCTAGTGTTATCAATATTACTAAATTTGCCAGTACAGAGATACCCTTAATATATTTCCACATGTTAAGATATATTGTGTTATTTACAATTTTACCAACTATGTGCCCTACCTTTAGAAGAAAAAAACATAGATTTCACTTTTCAACATAAAATAAAAAAGGGCAGAACAGATGCTCCGAATTTCATTTTCAAGCAGAAACCTTGATCAACAGCACCAGTAGCAGCTTTTGCGCTGTTTATCTTCACTTGATAAGAGCAAAGCAGCAGCTAGAAATGAAAACTAAAGCAAATGAAAAAACATTTGCAAAGATCAAGCTCCAGGTCAGTCTTACCCCAGCAGCATTCTGTAGGCTTCAGAATAGTTTCTCTGTGCTCAGATATGCTATGACTTCGTGGATTTTCTACGCCGGGTTCCAATTCTACTCTTCCCACCATCCACGCAGACAAACAACATGAGCGTTTGAGCCTCATCTCTACCACCTGATATGACTCAAAATATCTGTCCTGAGAGTGCCCTTGAAGTGAATTCAAGAGAATTCATGTAGAATTCAGTAGAATTTCCTGGGCACGAGCACAAAGCAGCCATTGTAGACCATGTGTGATCCCCTCACAATTCCGTCAGAAACTTGTCCTCAGCAAGTCTTGTAGGAGACTCTCAAGCATCATTGGCTTAGTGAACAATGACAAATGGACTCTTGTAAACATTGGGTCTAGAATAGAAGGTAGAACAGATGCATCTTTTGTCCTCTTGAAGCACAGAGTCTGGAAAGAAGGCCAATGAAGACTGATCATGAACCGATACTGTGGGAGTCCACAGAAGTGAGTCCAGTCCACCTTGATCAAAGGTCAGGGAATTCAAGCCTATTCTTGATTCTTCAAAGATATGACAGGAGGTTTGACCCAGGGAATGACTGCCAACAGGATGCTTAGTCTAAGGTGTTGTTGTTGCATGTCCTACCTAAACAACAGAATGCTTTACTCAGGATATAGTTGCGTGATGTTTCAGGTGTCAAAGCATGTAATTACTCTGTTTGATCTTTGTATCATGGTAAAACTGTCTTCTGCCTCTCTCCACCACTTTTGCATTGGGGTATATAATTATATGGAAAACAAATGCAGGCAAATTCAGTATTCACTGGATTGCCCGCCTGGTTCTGTTCTGCATTTCTGTTTCTTTTCTTTTGTATCTCTGTTCCTCCTGTCTAATATTTCTAATCCATGTGCCTTTGCCCTGGAATGTGAGAACTCCATGGAGGCTGGACCCTGACACAATAAATGGAAGGAATATGTGGATTGTAGAACTGCAGTTTTTACAGTTGATCTGTTTCTGACATCTTCATTCACCAAAGGATTAGAAAAGATCAGGCATTACACATGAAGTGAAGGGGATTTGCTTTGTGAGCCCTGGACTCCCACTACTCTCCAGTCAGATTTCATCTTCCAGGAGTCTGTTCATCCAGTGGATATCATTTTGTGAACTTCTATCAGGCCTGGTCTTGGGAAAGACTCCCTCCAAAAAACCTACCCTTATACCTGCAGCATACAGAAAAGATGTCTGTGCAAGATCACGTAGGTACCGAGTAAGCAGTGTTCTGAATACCCCTTATCTCTGACATTTATCTAAAGGATCAATGGAATGTTTTATTATTATTTTTATTTTTCTATCACTACACATGTATGCATGGGACTTGCTCATAGTATTGAAATTCTACCTTAGATCTAGTCAGGTATTTGATCTTGGACAGAAAAACCACTTGAGGAACAGTACCTACCACAACATAAATCTTCAATAAACATATTGGAGTAAATTAGTAAATCTTAAGTTTAAAAGGATTTTAAAATCTGTTCTTCTGATTTTTTTGGTTTGTTTTGTTTTGTTTTTCAATGATCTGAGTTAATGAAGGCCCAAGTCCTCGAACTGAAATTTAAGTATAGCAAAAGCCAAGAGCTTCCGACTCCAGGGTGTTTCCAAACCAAGTTTGGTTTCCTCTCCACAAAGTGCCAAGAGGCATATGGCATGTAGAATCGGCTTCACTACAGGCATATGTGGTCTCCAAATGTTCTGAAGAGAGTCATCTTGCAATGACGTAACCAAGAACTAGAGAGCTAGAATGAAGAAACAGAAACGTGTGGGAATTAAAAACCCAACTCAAAATGTGGCTCCCTAGTGTGATGTGAGTTCACTAATCATTGAGAGCTGGCAGGAATGTACAACGGATTTAAAAAAAAAAAAAGGAAAATTACCAGGTTTTGCATCTGATTTCTACACTCGCCAAACCCAACAGTGCAATGCAGTTAAGACTGCTCTTGGGAATGTGAAATGGAACCCACATGAAGTCTCCCCCTATTTTTTTAATCTGATTTCGAGGTGTAAGGTTCTGGAGAAACTAAAGTTTTAGTTCATTAAACAAACCTTGGCACTTTCTGGGAGACTCTAGTCTTGTGGAGTTACTATGGTAGCTTTTAAACACAGTCTTGGCATCATAAAAGCTCTGTTTTCAGTCTGAGTAATCTAATCCTGGAGGTAAATTAGACCCTTCTAGTGGACTATTAACTTTCTCTCACCCCAAGGGGACATGAGTTCAATTAACTTTATGTGTTCAGAGAAAGAAAATTTGGAACTGGCCAACAAGCTTCTAAGAGTCTAATGGTGACCTGGGAAGAGTTTTCACCAGTTTTTAATGTTGGTTTAATTCATTCCAAATGTATACTTAGACCATCAGCTCATTCTCCTTCCAAATGTAGACTGGAGCACTACCTAGTGTTTTTATTATCTCTCTCTCTTTCTCTCTCTCTCTCTCTCTCTCTCTCTCTCTCTCTTTCTCTTCATTCTTCCTTCCCTCCCTCCAAATGTAGACTGAAGCACTACCTAGTGTTTTTATTCTCTCTCTCTCTCTCTCTCTCTCTCTCTCTCTTTCTCTTCATTCTTCCTTCCCTCCCTCCCTCTGTGACTCCCTCCCACTCTCTCCCCCTCCTCTCTCTGCCCCCTCTTTTTTGCTTCCTTCATACAAACAGAAGCACCCACTGTCCTTTATTTCCCCTCAGTACACAAACATGCTTGGGTAATTGCCTTTCATTTTCAGATCTCCCTTGATGTTCAGAATGCCTTTCCAAACACCAGATCCAGTGCAGGGTTATTTTCAGTGTGTTCTCCTTGAAGATGCTGCCTTATCTATCTCCTTCCATATCAGTCTGTGGGCGATGTGCCTCGTGTTTGGTAGGGTTTCAATATATTTTTGTTAAATAAGTAAAAGAATGAGTTGAGCACATTAAGTTTTGGTATTATGCTAGTGATCATGAGAAACATTATCATAAAACCCTTGGCTATCACCTATCAAAAAATAATTATCTATCAGAACATCCAAGTGTGCTCCTTAATTTCTCTTGAATGACCGATTTTAGATACCAGAAATACACACACACACACACACACACACACAACTAACTATACCTTTTATGATGTATTTTTATTTTTTGTACGTTGGTGTTTTGCCTGCATGTGTGCCCCTGTGATAATAGAAGTCATATCCCCCGAAACTGGAATTACAGGCAATTGTCAGCTGCCGCGTGAGTGCTGGGAATTTAAGATCCTCTGGAAGAGCAGCCAGTGCTCTTAAGTGTTGAGCTGTCTCTCCATTTTCAAGCTGACCATACTTAAAAGCATGTTTTTATTAAGGATTGGCAAATAACTTGAAAGCAGTATAATTAACTATTATGTGAAAGATTAGGTAGATGACAACTTTATCCTTGTTTCTCTGCAACTGCATATTACAATATTATATTCATTTCACAGAATCAACCAAGTCCTAGTTGTAATAGACCTGCAATAAAATATGGAGCTAACCAAAGGAAATAGCAACCAAAAGAAAACTCAAACTTTGGAAATGGCACACAAAGACTGTCTTTGTCACAAGTGCCCTAAAACCTAACAGGGGAATATACCACATAATGATTTAGGTTTTGGTGCCAGCTTGGAAAACCAGTACTTCTTTTTAATACTGTTGCATTTCCCAAGATCATGCAGCAAAGTTCCTATGAGGCCATCAATTGTTGGGAACTAAGTCAGTCTGTGGTTTACCTCCCAAGGTCTCTCTCTAGAGTCTGTTATCTCTGGCAACAGTAGCAGCATTAGAAGGCCACTGTGTAACCAAGAATTCACACAGTCTGAAACTGCTTGTGTCAGGCTTTTCTCCAGGGTGAAAATAATATTCAATGACTTTCAGCATGTGTTTACCACATCTGCACCCATTTTGGGTCAATCAGAAAAAAAAAAGAAAAAGAAATGCTGGAAAGAAATATGCTACCCATTCAAAAGTCCAAACAGGGGAAGCCAGCTGCGTGCCAACCCTGAGAATCGCACTGATGAGATCCGTGCATGGCAGAAAGAGCTGCTTCAGGAAAAGAGAAGCTCAAACTTCTGAGCACGGAAAGGCCAAGAAGGGATGTGGGACCAAAGTGTCTGTCCGCCAGCAAAGGCATTTTCTAAGGACCCAGCAAGGGCATTTTCATTCTGGCCCTGAGATAGCCCCAAAGCATTGTTTCTTTACCATGAGTACGTGCCAGTGGGTTGATGCAAATGCCACCATCTCTTTAACTTTATTATTGAAGAAAATACAGACTTTTAAAGGAAAAGTTCTGCTTTTTTCACTTCTGTTCTGTTTCCATCGATGGTTCAAACCTCACCTGTAACTTCTCCCCACAAACCATCTTTTGAACTTTTTTCCAGAGTATTTATGTCAATTAGTTCTACAATAAAATGCTTGTTAGACAGACTGGGAATGAGATTCAATGAAGCTAGACAAGACCCAAGAGAGAGTCTAGAATATTCCATAGCTTCTTCAAATTGTCTAATGGCTTAAGTGTTCTCTCTCTGTACAAGTGGACTGAGGTATAATTGTGCCAGAAAGGGCATGGGTCTCATCATCTGTTTGGGTCCTTGGATACCCATTTTTCAGAGCTATGACAAAGGCAGGTAAATCCCAAGATTCAAGGGTACAAATGACACACCACACTGGGTATGCAGTGGACTGCCTTCTCTGCTCTTTGCTCGTGAAGTCAGAATTTCAGGTTTGATCTAGCATGGGCCAGTGACTTTCCTCTTTCCCAAAGGTTACAAAGAGCATAGCTGTCTGCCCTTGGGCTGTGTCCTTATTAATGAGAAGAATAAGAAAGTTATCTAGATGCAGCAGTAAACGATAAAAACAGAAAAAGGGTCACTGGTGCTTTCATTTCAGGCCCTTTAATTGCATGTGTTTATGCAGCTCTAAGAAAAACTCTATAGACCAATTATCATTATTAGATGAGAAGATGAGAGGCAAGATTAATAACTAGCCCAGAGTCATGCTATTAACTGCATGACAAAAATCAGGATTCAATACTTCAAATCTGTGTGTTTCTAGTGCTTTGTTGAGAAGAATAAGTCTTAAGCATACCCTTTTGAATCAGATAAAGAAAAATATTTTCAACTATAAATACATATATACATAATTATGTTATGTACATATATGTATATATACACATATAAACCCATATAAGTATACATGTATGTGTGTATGTGCATGCGTGTGTTTACAAATGTATATGTGTTACAATGTCTCCAAATTTGTTAAGGCCTTATAATAAAAAGTAGCCAAAATTCCTGGATACATTTTAGTGAAGTATTTAAATCTTATTATCTGTATGTTTCTGTGTGAAATTGACACAATTACCAACTCTACTCTCAAAAGTTTTAATGAATATTGAATAATAAATATGGTTATGATTTACAAGCCATCAAGCACTCTGAATATAGAGAATATTCTTTTTGAAGAGTCCTCAAAGACACAGTTTAACATAAAACTTGATACACACACACATTGGGAATGAGGTTAAAAAACATGTATAATTCTTATAAACAATGAACTGAACATTCTTTCCAAATATTCTTTAATTTAAGCAATCTACAATGAGTTACTGAACCTACCCTGGCCTTGTGACCACGTGTCAGAACAAGTTAGACATTGGTAGTGTCCGTACCCTGGTCTGCCATGGTCTGCCCAGCTGGGATCAGCAGATGTGAGTGTTGTGTCTCCCCAGGAAAAGTTTTTCCATACAAAAATTAGCCAGGTATGTGTGGCGTGAGCTTGAGAGGTGAAGACAGTCAGGTCTCTAGAGTTTCCTGGAAGGCCATCTGAGCCTACTTGTTGGGGACATTTCTTGTAAAGAGTTAGTGGGCACCTTTAGGGAGCCTGGAGTGGATCCCATTGAAAACTCTGGGTCTATTCTAACAGCCCAGGTCAGAAAAGACGGCATGAGAGCTATTGTTGCAGCAGGGGACCCAAGCCAGAGTCGAGTTCAGCTCAGCAGTTTCTTAGGTGGGAATCCATGTCTGACTGGATGTCGTATGGTAAGCAAGTTAGGGTACACTCCTTTAGATCGCTGCTGTGTTGGTGCTTGCTTGACTTGTTTGTTATACTACTGTCTGCATTTTTAATTTATTGGAATCGAAACTCTGATATAGGAACACAGTTTTACATTGTCAGCAAAATAAATAAAATGGTCTTCTCCCTCTGGATTTGGGAGCATGCTTTTACGCCTATATTTCACAGAAGATGCCATTTTGCTTTAAACACATAATATTCATGATTTTGAGACTGACCTTCGGCAAGTACTGATCCGACACACGAAATTATTCACCTAGACAACCAGTTAAATCGTTAGCTTAAATTCCAAGATGACACACCTCCATGCTGAAGGCCTTGTAATCCCCTCAGACATCTGTATTGTCTCCAGCGGCATTTTTTATTTACTTGGAAAATCAAAGGCATGGTCTTTAATGCACACGACTTACTGAGTTTAAAAATCTTCTTGATTGTCATGCAAAGACCAAAGTACAACAAACTGAGAGGAAGCCTCCCACAAATTCAATTTTGGGAAACTGTTCTGCATGTCCTTATGACTCTCTGAGTAAAAGAAACATTCCAAAGAATGAACCTTCCATTGATGTTCCTTTTTCCTTTGGCATTGATTTTAATGAAACTGAAAGCCAAAACAAGTTGCCTAGAGATGAGTTGGGTTGTTTTCCTGTTTAAGGCAGAGAGGTTTCTTTTTTGGATAAAATTAGTCCGATAAGGTCTCATGGAGCCTGAGGTCCTGATGAGAAACCATCTTCAACACACATGGTAACCAGAAAACTGGGACCCAGAATCCTTAAGAGCAACTCTAATATAACTGGTCATAGCGGTCTTTGCAGCAGTAAAGTAAGTACTGAGGCTTTTGTTTATTTGCTTGGTTGGTTGGTTGGTTTGGTTTACTTTTTGTTTGTGTGTTTGGTTGGCTTTTCGAGATAGGGTTTCTCTGTGTATCTCTGCTTGTCCTGGAACTCCCTCTACAGATGAGGGTGGCTTTGAACTCACAGAGATCAGCCTGCCTCTGCCTCCTGAATGCTGGGATTAAAGGTGTTTGTCACCACTGCCCAGCAAGTACTGAGTTTTAGAGTCAAAAAAGATAGATAATCATTAGGGTGTTTAATTTTTTTATTTATTCTTGAGAATTCCATCCAAATATACAAAGAATAATAAGACTACCCTACATTTACCCTCTCCAATTCTCCAAATATTTTCCCCAACCTGTCCCCTTTCCCAATTTTATGCCTTTGTTCGTCAATCACTAGTCCAGCTAGTGTTACTCACATTTGCATGAATGCAGGGCCATTCACTGGCTCATGGGATAAAAGCCAGTGGCTTGACAAAGTTGACTTGAGTTAACATTCTCAGTAATTTTCCTTCAGATTTTCTTTTGAAAACTTAACTTTAGTCTATTTACCTTAATACCACTGTCCTCCCCATCAAAAGATCAAGAATCCTTTGAAGATGGACTCATAAATATATTTAGGGCAAAAATAAACACTGCTAATGATTTGCAGGAACAGTGCATATCACCGATTTCAGGAAGAACACACATATTACTTGAAAGTATCTATTAATCAGGCCCCTGTCTGGATGCCCAGCTCCATCTTCCTGTCTGTGTATTTAAAAGTAACACTACATAGATGCAGTTCTTCACAGATGTAATAATTTCAGAATTGGACAAACTCCTTGCCAAATCAAGCTCTGACAAATAATTCCTACTAGATCACTTTTGGACCAAAAGACACGAGTCAAAGAAACTATTTTGCTCAATTAACTTCTTATTGCAATCTAATAATCCTAAAAGAGGGCAAAAGATAGGGTTAAAGAAACATCCTTAGGCATGTTCCAGAAAATATGGCCATCAGGATACTTAAGAAAGTTAAAATAAATAAATAAGTAAATAAATAAATAAACCTTGAATGAAATGGTGCGAAAGGGAGGGTCCCACTCTCATAGAACCTCTGAGTTTCCAAGACAGCGTCAGTGTGTCATAGTACAATAGAAACAGCGCCTCTCCTCTTCCATCGATGTTTGGGGGTGCTTCCCAAGAAGAACAGTACTTCATCTGTTCCTAAGAGACAACTCCTGGTGCTCATTTGTTTGTTTCCGTCCACAGTTGATGCTTCAGCATTTCTTTACAACCTTTAAGTAGCAGTTGAGCTCAGGGTAGGTATTTCCTTCGTCATTTTACAACTATCTTTAAATACTGCTGTGATTAAGTTTAAACAAATAAATAAATGCAGCCATGAACTTGGAGAATGTTGTGGGCTTCCTTGGCTCCGCCGGCGCCCTTCTAAGGACCGGTTTCTGCAGCATCTACTCTCTCTCCTGTTGCCATATGCCTCTTTCTTTTTTAACAACATATTGTAAAGGAGTTGAAGCCAATATGTGTGTTTCCTTTCTGGGCAGTTGGAACACAGGCCAGGTTTTCTCTTAGTTTGACAAGACTATCAAAAATAAAACTTCACAGAGTTATTGAGATAAATCGTCAAATGAAATTCAACTAAAAGCACAGGAACACTCACTAACCATATCATTTTAAGGGAAGAAAAGATAATTTAAAGGTATCCAATGAGGTTTTGAGGATCAATCTTTCAAAGCAATTTTTAAAAATGGAAATGTAGGAACATTATTTTGCAGAGAATGACTTTTTTTGAAAAAGATGTAATTTAAACAAGAATTTCTTTTTGATAAGTGGGTAAGTTGTCTCTCTCAGCGTTGGAGTATAACAATACTGCCGCAGATGCCCTTTGATAAAATATCTAAACCTGAAAGGGCCTCTTAAGATCTCTTTCTGGCAAGTTTATTGATTTGTTTTTGCTCCACAATCCCCCAGGATGAGAAACATCTTTGCTGCAGCTAACTTCTTTGATATAATTATTGTACTACGTGCTTCAGAAACAGAAGGAAAACTGTAAGAAAGATAAAATGAAATGGAGAAAGAAAGGCCGAGAAAAGAAGGGGAAGAAAAACACGAACCTCAGATATCACAGTCACTCAAATTATGTATTTTTATTTTTATTTTTTTTTAATTTTAAATTTATTTATTTATTAAGGATTTCTGCCTCCTCCCCGCCACCGCCTCCCATTTCCCTCCCCCTCCTCCAATCAAGTCCCTCATCTGCTCGAAGAGCAATCAGGGTTCCCTGAACTGTGGGAAGTCCAAGGACCACCCACCTCCATCCAGGTCTAGTAAGGTGAGCATCCAAACTGCCTAGGCTCCCACAAAGCCAGTACGTGCAGTAGGATCAAAAACCCACTGCCATTGTTCTTGAGTTCTCAGTATTCCTCATTGTCCGCTATGTTCAGCAAGTCCAGTTTTATCCCATGCTTTTTCAGACCCAGGCCAGCTGGCCTTGGTGAGTTCCTGATAGAACATCCCCATTGTCTCAGTGTGTGGGTGCACCCTTCGCAGTCCTGAGTTCCTTGCTCGTGCTCTCTCTCCTTCTGCTCCTGATTTGGACCTTGAGATTTCAGTCCGGTGCTCCAATGTGGGTTTCTGTCTCTGTCTCCTTTCATTGCCTGATGAAGGTTAATATTCAGCAGGATGCCTATATGTTTGTCTTTGGATTCACCTTCTTATTTAGCTTCTCTAGGATCGCGAATTATAGGCTCAATGTCCTTTATTTATGGCTAGAAACCAAATATGAGTGAGTACATCCCATGTTCCTCTTTTTGGGTCTGGCTTACCTCACTCAGGATAGTGTTTTCTATTTCCATCTATTTGTATGCAAAATTCAAGAAGTCCTTGTTTTTTACTGCTGAGTAATACTCTAATATGTATATATTCCATACTTTCTTCATCCATTCTTCTGTTGAAGGGCATCTAGGTTGTTTCCAGGTTCTGGCTATTACAAACCATGCTGCTATGAACATAGTTGAGCATATACTTTTATTGTATGATAGGGCCTCTCTTGGGTATATTCCCAAGAGTGGTATTGCTGGGTCCAGGGGGTAGGTTGATCCCGAATTTCCTGAGAAACCGCCACACTGCTTTCCAGAGTGGTTGCACAAGTTTGCATTCTCACCAGCAATGGATGAGTGTACTCCTTTCTCCACAACCTCTTCAGCAAAGGCTATCATTGGTGTTTTTTATTTTAGCCATTCTGACAGGTGTAAGATGGTATCTTAAAGTTGTCTTGATTTGCATTTCCCTGATCGCTAAGGAAGTTGAGCATGACCTTAAGTGTCTTTTGGCCATTTGAAGTTCTTCTGTTGAGAATTCTCTGTTCAGCTCAGTGCCCCATTTTATAATTGGGTTGATTAGCCTTTTATGGCCTAGTTTCTTGAGTTCTTTATATATTTTGGAGATCAGACCTTTGTCAGTTGCGTACCAAAAGCAATCTATAGATTCAATGCAATCCCCATCAAAATCCCATCAAAATTCTTCACAGATCTGGAGAAGACAATAATCAACCTTATATGGAAAAAACAAAAAACCCAGGATAGCCGAAACAATTTTATACAATAAAGGATTGTCTGGAGGCATTACCATCCCTGACTTCAAACTCTACTACAGAGCTACAGTATTGAAAACAGCTTGGTATTGGCATAAAAACAGAGAAGTTGACCAATGGAATCGAATAGAAGACCCTGACTTTAACCCACAAACCTATGAACACCTGATTTTCGATAAAGGAGCTAAAAGTATACAATGGAAAAAAGAGAGCATCTTCAACAAATTGTGCTGGCAAAACTGGATGTCAACCTGTAGAAGAATGAAAATAGATCCATATCTATCACCATGCACAAAACTCAAGTCCAAATGGATTAAAGACCTCAATATCAGTCCGAACACACTGAACCTGATAGAAGAGAAAGTGGGAAGTACTCTACAACACATGGGCACAGGAGACCACTTCCTACGTATAACCCCAGCAGCACAGACATTAAGGGCCTCATTGAATAAATGGGACCTCCTGAGACTGAGAAGCTTCTGTAAAGCAAAGGACACTGTCACTACGACAAAAAGGCAACCCACTTACTGGGAAAGGTCTTCACCAACCCTGAAAATTATGTTTTTTTTAAATCTCGTCTTTAAGTCCTGCAATGGAGGATAAGTATATTCTTATTTATTTCTGGAAAATTGCATATTCTTGTCACTAAAACCTCAGACTTTACATTAAATGGGTCCATATTTAATTTCCAGCTCTGCCATGCATACTGTGGCATTCAGTGCATCTCCAAAGTTCTCTGTGTCTCACCTAAATCTACTGATAGTAACTCAAGCATGAACTTTTGTGAATATATAATGAACTAAATATAGAAAGGCTTGGAAATACGTTCTGGCACTTGGTAAATATTTACAAAGGTCAACTGTTGACACTTTAGTCATGGATGGCAGAGACACCTAAGAATTATGAAATCTGAAGGCTCCTAGTTCTTCAGCGCACAGTTAGCACATCTACTTTAAGTAAATATTGTTTGAGGAGTCACACCACATTTAGAATCAAGTGTCTACTAGCGTTCTTACTCATCATTCACTCTTTCATACTTCATTTCCCCCTTCCTTTTATGAGACAGAAATCCTGAAACACAAAACGAAAAGCAAAACCTGTTCCCACTGAAAGAAAATATAAGGTGAACAAAAGGTCAAACAACATGGTGTCAGAGTATGCCCGGCAGTGTTTTCCTACATCAGTCTGTTTCCCACCTCATCACCATCCCCTCCCGTGCACACTGCTGTTGCATTGGGGACCTTGAACTGATGTGTTAGGGCTGATGTACCCAAGTAGTGCGGACTCATTGGATTAAATAACACAAATGCATTTTCTCAGGATTCTGGAGATCAGAAGTCAAAAACAAAGGTATCATCAAGGCTGGATTCTGGTGCAGGGCTCTCCCTGTTGTGTGGAGAGAACTACCTTCTCGCTGTATCTTCTCATGGAATTCCTCCTGCGAATGTAGTGGAGCCTGGGGAGAGCTCACACATCAGTTATCACTTCCACATCCAATCCATTCCATCAGATGGAAAGCCTACCTCTGTGTCACTTAAACCACAAACATTGATGGGTGGTTCTGGGAACAGCCTGCTTCTGAGTTGCAGACAATCAGCTTCACACTAACACAGCCCAACTAGAGGCCTAACTATCTCTCTGGTCTCTTCTTATAAGGGCTCTAGACCCTGCTCCAGGGTTCCATTCTTATGGCCTAATAAAAGGAAGCCTTCCATATTTATGAGTTCCACAGATCAACCATATAAAGCAAACACATTTTTCCAAAACACCGTAGTTCACCACCCATTGGCACGACTGTGGCGCTGTATCAGGTGTCACACATCAACGTAGATGGTTTAGAGTAATGTAGGAGGATTGCACAGATTATACATAAACGCTGTGGTGCTTTCTATAAAGAACTTGAGTTGCAATATGCAGATTTTGGTACCCATCAGAGCTCCTGGAATCAATCCTACATTAGGAAACATCTGTGTCTCCCGACGATTTTGCCTTCCAATGCCATCACCTTGGGGTGACCTCTGAGCACGTGCATTTCTGACGAGACACATTTCAGTCTGGAGCATGTGTCCTACTGAGTGACAGTGCCTCTCCTTTGCACCCAGGACTTTGACAACCTCTTGCTCTACACATTTGCATACCAGTCTCCTTCTTCATTCCAAAGAGTCCTTCCAAGTTAGTCTTAAGTGAGATGTCTGTGCAGTTGTTTCATTCTTCAGAGACTTTGACTACATCATATCTGCAAAGTACCCTTCCAGTGAGTCCATGCAGTTTGGTTCAGTGCCTGTCATGTGGTTACCCATCAGAATTTTCTAGTAGATTTTACTATTAGTAGAACTTGCTAGTAGAAATCTAGTAGATTTCTAAATAAATCTATCTAGTAAGCACATCATGGAGTAATTAAAACTGCTTGAAAACAGAAAATGCAGTAATGTGCTGACTCAAATTTTTAGATATTTGTAAAGTATATTTAAAATTTATTATCACTTTTGCCAAGCACTTCAACATATATATTCCCAGAAATATTCCATACCACACAAAGTTTCTGCAAGTAAAATTCCTCAATACTATTGTTCACAATGAAATAAGGCTTTACTTTGAATTGCCTCCACCCAGCTCTTTCCCAAATATGGTTACTAGAAAAACTTGAATTGGTAAGTGGCTGGCATTCTATCTTCACTGTGCAGGACTTGTGAGAGCTGCTGGCAGGTACAGGTTAGGTTCTTTTTCCTGAACTGCTGTGCACTAAGGCCTAGTCTTTATGCTCTGCTATGGGCTTTTACGCTTTATTTAACAGGCATACTTGACTTTGCAAAAGCTGAGAAAAGTAATGGGGAATATTTGATGTAATGTGAGGAGAGTGTTTATGTTTTAACACTGATTTTAAAGCAGTTTGTCAAATCTTAAAATCCTGAATATATCAGAGTGATCCAAATGTCATGACGTGAGTTCTTAATAATCAGTTCCTTGAACAGACTTTCACACAGGTGCTGGGAAGCAGAGTGATCACAGGAGGAGCCCTGAAATTCAGTGGCCAGCCAGCCTAGCTGAATCCATGAGTTTCACATTCAAGAGACTCTTTCCCCCCAAACAGTGCGCGCGCACACACACACACACACACACACACACACACACACACACACGAGGGGGGAGTTTTTATTTGTTTGTTTTTAGCTAACTTTACACATCATATCCAATTTATAGACTATGCCTTTTGTCATAATCTTCTCTAAAGAAAATAACGCTTGGGGTCTTGTAGCAGCAATACATTCTAGGAATAAAATATACAGGTGGGAAGATGACTTATTGGCTAAAGAGTTTCCAAGTGTGCATGCCGAAGAACTCAAATTTGTAACCCTAGCAATGTAAACACTGTGCAACAGTGTGTATCGGTAGCTCTAGTTTTTCAAAGAAGATCCAAGCAGGAGGACTCGGGTGGCTAGCTGGTCCACAAACCTAGACTGAGCAGTGAGCATGAGGTCCTGTGAGAGACGATGTTTCAAAAGAGCTAAAAATAAAAAGTAAGATGGGGGATGCTAGAGAGATGACTCTGCAATAGAGAGCACTTCTTCCTCTTGCAATTCTCTGGAGTTGAGTCGCCAGCACCCACATCGAGCAGCCTGCAACTCTAGTGCCAGGGGACTGCATATGTCTCCCGGACTCTGTGGGCTCCTGCACTTACACATGCACATACCAACACCCTCCTACATGCATACGCATGATTAAAATAAAATCATAATACCTAGCATTGACCTCTTACACACACACACACACACACACACACACACACAAATTAACATAGGGCACACACAGAGAATGATGACATAGCAGGGGAATGTCACTTTCATAAACTGAGAGTTTTGGCATCCCATCCGTACCATTTTAAATTGCCATCTTAAGACTCATATAAGCACTTGGAGAAGGATAAAATTAATTTTTTTCCGTGTTTATTCCTTGGAGACGGTGACCTTCAAAACTCTACTCTATTTACTAAATATCTTTTTTAAATGTGGGATAGCTTTCTTTTGAATTCCCATTATCAGCTCTCTGAAAACAACTGACATTACTTAACCTCAATTATGAGATAAGTAGCTTATATTAAGCAGGCCACAGAACATTGCCATGTTGAAGTCAGCAATCACCTTTGTTCTCCCATCGCTGCAAATTGAAATCAAAGGCACTGACGGAGAGGCATTTCTAAGGAGTGGGTGACTGTGTCTGTAGCAGCAACTCTTCTTTCACCCAAAATGTCTGAATGAGGAGCTGCCCTGTGGTGTTTAAGACAGAAGTTAAATCTGAGGGGCATGTAAAGTTAAAGGTTCTACTGAGGCATGGTCCATTTATTTCAACATAGAGAGATCGTCAGAACACAGAAGAAAAGGAGGCACATTTGTCACCTTCGAAGGGGAAAGAGAAAGCATCCGTTTGCAGAAATGAGCTCTTTAACCTAGGACAGCTGTGAGTCATTCCTTACCTCTTCTAAAGTATAGCAGTGTCAACCCTGTATGTCAGCCCCATAGGGTGGGCTTCCATGAAGTCAAATGCACAAAGAGATGTTTCTGTCTCAAGGACGTTCTGGTTGTTATGATTCCCAGGAAATCCAAACAGCAGAAAGGCAATTCTTACCAACTCAACAGATAGACTAATCAGCATGCGGAGGGCAAGAATAAAGGCGCCAAAGCAACAAACAGTATCCACATGGCATGGTAGAAAACCCACGCCTGAATAACACAGTTCGAAATCTTAGGTACACAATTTAACTTGTTTCCTTTGATGGTTCATTTAACTTCTATGATCTCAGTGTTCCATGTATAATGAACGTGATACATCTGGTAGTCAGAGAAGCCATGCTATTCCCAGTTTCTGGAGCATAATCAGGTCTTAGTGTATTCTATTTCTCCTTAGAGAAGGATAAACCATAGCAATAAATAGATTGAGTAATTTAGAAAGACAATTTTGTTATGTTCCTGCTCTTACAGTCTTACTGCCAGAATATTATAACACAGAGGCTTTCTGGGTTCCTACTTTGTTCCCGTGTTGCCTTCAAGTCAATAAACAAGACTCGGAGCTGAGAGAGCAACCAGGAGTGGCCATGTTGTCCCCGAGTTACAATCCTTCCGCTGTTCGGTCTGCAGACTGGTTCCACCGTAGAGTCACCTGCAGTGAAAAGGAATTATTGCCCTTCTTTCTCCCACCTATTCTTCTTATCTAAATAGCTAATCCTGTGCCCACGCAGAATTCTTCACAGAACCTCTCACCTTATTGGTAGCAAGGTGAAGTCACCACTGAAATCCCACCAGCTGGTGGGGATTCAAGAGCAGAATGTAGATTCAGGTCATGTCTTTTACTCTCCAATACCAAACTCTACCCACTCCCTACCTCCAATGTCAGTTCTTTTCTGATCCCAGGGCCCACCCTAACTCCTCAAACCACACATTCATTCAGTACTACCAAGAACAGTCAGCCTGAGAAATGAAGCTTCCAAACACACAATAGGGCATATACTTTATCTTTCCTGTAATTCCAAGCTTAAAGATGACCAGATCTTGTGGAATTAGAGAGATATAAAACAAATTCATGAACTGTGCAAAGGAAATGAATGAGGACAGCCATGGGGTTCTATTTGAGATATTTAGTAAAGGCAACTAAAAGAGATTTTTGGGTAAATAAGTGTGCTGGTTAGTCTTATGTCAGCTTGACACAAACTAGAGTTATCCCAAAGGAGAGAACCTCAATTGAGAAAATGCCTTTTTAACAAAGAGCTGTAATGCATTTTCTTAATTAGTGTTTGGTGGGGGAGGGCACAGCCTAAGGTGGGTGGTGCCAACCTGGACTGGTGGTCCTGGATTCTATAAGAAAGCAGGCTGAGCAAATCATGAGGGGCAAGCTAGTAAGCAGCACCCTTCCATGACTTCTGCATCACTTCCTGTCTCCAGGTCCATACCCTGTTAGGGTTTCTGTCCTGACATCTTTCGAAAATGAAGAGCACTATGGATTGAATGACAAATAAACCCTTTCCTTCCCAACTTGCTTTTTGCTGAGGATGTTTGGTTGCAGCAGTAGAAACCTTGACTGTGACAATAAGCATAAAACTATGTTCCACTTTTCTTCTTGTTTCTCACTTCTAACTGTGCTCAGCTTCCCCTTCGAGTCAACCTGTAGTATGTTCTTGGATTTTTTCCATGTGATGTAAGCCCCAAGTGTTGGGGTTCATCTCTTTGAGTGTAGAAATGGAAAAAAACTAAAGCATCTTCTTTTTACAAGTCTGGGTTACATATTTAATAAATTTTCCTGGGGAGAATAATGAGTTCATGAATAGGTTCCAAAGATACATATCTAATAGGATCTAATGACATAGTACAAAGACATCATTGTTGCTAATTTATTAATTCAATATCTTTTCCTCCTTTTGACCATAAAAAATAGCCTCACCATATTCTGAACTTTCCCCATGCTGACATAATTCCCTTGCTCCTCCTTTGAAAATGTCAGCAGAACATAATAAATTCTTTGCTACACAGAATTTTGCAAAAACTGGGTATTCTCATTAATCTAAAACTTGATAGGAATTTTGTCATAGAGGTTACATATGTACATACATATATGTGACAAACTGAAGACAAATTATTTTGACGTGAACTGTCAGTGGTCGTAGTAGCCTCAAAGCTATATGGTTGGGATTAATGGCTACCATTGTTCTATTGGTAGATGAACGTGTCTGTGCATAGGGAGCTTACACTGCCAGAATTCGAGACCTTCCATCCCATCCCAACCCTCCTAACCTTCCCCTCATTGTCAGCTGATCATGTTTTATCTATCAGCCTCGGAATCACTCTACAGGAAGCTTCCAAACTCCTTCCAGCTCTTCACGTACACACCCCTGAGTGGACTCTAGCCGTCCCTCCCTCCCGCTCTGCCTTTGTAAAAGGCTATGCTGCCAAGGACCAGGAATCCATCTCCCTTCACCTTCATGGAAACTCTCATCCTCCATATCCACCTCCCTGCTACAAGCCAGATTGCCTTCTACCAGCTTATTCTATTAAGCCTAGGAACACATGCCTCTTCCTCCTTGGAAAAAAAAAGCAAAAGCTAAATAATTTCTTTAACTGCCTTCAGATCCTCCTCCCCCCTAACTTCCTTTCATCTGACAATAAGAAATCGTGAGATGACAGTGGGGTACCATTCTTCCCCATCCTTTTTCTCTTCTTCCAGCTCCCTCTTGTTTGTTTCCTCCATTCTATGTGGCCTTATTACCTCACAGAGTCCAGTCAGCTGATACAGGTTTCCTTACTGCCAGTACAAATAAACCCACAGCAAAATACATGGCTTTCATTTCATTTCCTCATTACACTCAACACAAAGAACTTCCTACCCTTTCTTGTTGTTGTTTGGGTTTTGTAAGTTGTTTGAATCACCATTGAATTATTTTCCCTTACAGTTCTGCAGCTCATTGGAAGCTCTTGTCCACTCGGCCTCAGAATCTGTGACTAGAAGCGCCCAAAGGTCTCATTACTCAAATGTCTGCTCCATGGGCCAGAAACTGAGAGAGATTTGGGGGCTGATGTAACAGCTTTCTCCCTCCCCATTCTCTCTGTCTTGTTTTCTTCCTCTTCCCCTTCTCCCCCACTACTTCCCCATCACTGAACTTTTCCATGCAACTAGCCTGGGCTTCGTTAGCCTTCTTGTTACTTCCAGATAAGGAAGCTTTTTAAGTAGTAGTCAACTCCCCCAAGGAAACGTTCTAAGTTGCCTAAATAGAAACTACAAGCTATTGATAAATCCAATTAGGCTTCAAAGCCTCAGAATGTAAATCAGTTACATCCTATTTGGTATGGTCCTTGGGGCCAATAGAAAGGGAATTAGACCTCACTTTCGAATGAGAAGAGTCTTACTATGCCAGGGGTCTCCTGCCTCTTACCTCCCTAGTGATGATCTGCCCCCCAGGTGTCAGGGGGGTTCACTTCTTACCAATTGACAAGGAACTACCTGGTTCTCCTCTTACCACTTTGCTTCCTCCTCTTCTTCCTTCTTCTTTCTTTATTCCTCTGCAATACTGTTTATCCTCTGTTCATTGCTTATCGTTGGCTCCCCCCTTGTCCATGTCCTCAGGAACTTTTGTTCTCGTTTAATATTGAAATACTTGGTAATATTTGTGCAACATACCAGTTGTCAAAGTATGTTTGTTGAATGAAATGATCCAGATGCATATCTAAGTATATTGTATGAATGAAGTCATAATACCTTCATAAAAGGCTTACTAAGGTTAAGGTGGATTTTGTATACATTGAAAATGGGAGGAGAGAGAGAGAGAGAGAGAGAGAGAGAGAGGCATGAATGTCTGTTTGTTTTGTTTTAAGGACAATCCAGGATTCAAATCTAAGCAGTTGAGCATGAATCTTCAAGTTCTTTCCCACCTCAAGAAGGGTCTAGTATTCAACAGGCTCTGGCCTGCCTATCAGCAACAATGAATGGTTTTCTCCACACTCCTCCTCAAACCATCGTACTTCCAGGCCTTACTTTGTGATTTTTCTGTGTCTCTATCCTGCTTCCATGTTGAGCCCACTGGTTTCCAAGAAAATATTGACAAATTCTTCTCTTTATCTTCCACAGTGACATTTCTTGGGCATCTAGTGTGTATTATATTCCCAACCACCTACTCATCACACACGTCCATAGGACATGTTCTTTAATCTTCTTCACCTCAATAACTAGCCCACCCACCAGGCCATTCTTCAAGCCACATCACCAGAGGCCATCCTGATTTCTTCATGCCTGCCACTTTTTCCCACATATCCAAATCACAGAACTGTGATCATTTTGTGCCCATATAACCTCTATGTGTCTTTCCATCCCCTCAGGATCAACCATCTTCATTATGTGCCCACATTACTGCACAGTTCTCAACTCTACTGTGTATCTCTGTCTCAGACTCTCTCTCTCTCTTTCACTCTTTCATGTTTTCAGGACAGTAAGAATAAATAGTCTTTCTTGTTTTCTTATTTACTTATTCATTTATATGTATTTATTTATTTACTTTCTTTCTTTCTTTTGGAAGGTGGATCGATTATTTTCTTCCTTCCTTCTTCTGACTGCCATGGAAACATATCAGAGAGAGAGAGAGGGAGAGAGAGAGAGAGAGAGAGAGAGAGAGAGAGAGAGAGAGAGAATGTGTATATGTCCCTCTGAGGGGAAGGTTGTTGCCATACCTGGGTGTGGATGCACAGTAAATCAGAGGTTCATCTCAGGTATCTTCTTCAATCATTTTCTGTCTTGGTTGTTTACTTGATTGTTTCATTTTGAAACAAGGTTTCTCACTACTGATTAAGCTAGTCTGATTGACCAGAAAGCCCAAAGCATCCTCCAGTCTCTACCTTCCCAGCCTCAGACATATGTTGCCATGCCCAGATCTTACATATGTACTAGAGCTCAAACTTAGGTCTTCCTGCTTACTCAGTAAGCAATGTTACAGACTAATCCATATCTCAGTGTCCTCTTGGTTTCTTGTTTGTTTGTGTGCACGTGTGTGTGTGCTTTAAGCCTTTTATACCATAGTAAAAATCAAGTAAAGAAAAGGTTTCCTGTGTAATCTGTTAGTCTTCAGCATGGAAGATTTTCATGACGCCAGAATTGGTGGTACATACCTGAGAGAAGAGGATCAAGTGTTCAAAACCAGCCTGGAGCACATAAAGAAGACCCATCTTAAGCCAAATAAATAAAAGCTAACCATCCACAAGCACAAATTCTAAACTTTGCACTCTCAGTTTTTGCTTAATGGGGATTATTAAAGATTCTGGCTTATTTATTTTAGCTTTCCCCATCCAGCCTTCTTAGAGTCCAAGAAAAATATAAGCCACAAGAGAGAAAAAACAAGATGCTTTCCTCTCCTCTGGTACCTAGAACTCCTCTTATCTGCTGTTTGTAGAGGGGGTTCAATGAGTAGATACTGAAGGAATTCAAAGCTTTAGAGTACTATAATGAGAAGACAAGCAGATGCTGTGCTTTCGAATTCAATAGCTTTTATTGCATTTTTGGTTGACTGTAACTATTGGCTCCACTGCTGATGTGGCTTAACTAGAATATAAGGCATATATGTGGACTAACGCAGCTGGAGCCATCAGTATGGAATGTGGCCTATGATGCTCTCTTTTGCCCAAATCAAAAACATTTATTTTTATGATGTAATGATATATGTATTTTGATTTTCAATCATAGCTTCTGGCTCATAACTCTTTCCTAAAGATAGAACACAGAAACTAGACTTTCTCCTGCTCACAAATTGTCAACAAAACTCTAATCATCCTCCCTTTCTCCCTGTCCTCAACTGACCATATGAAAATTGTCTGATGTAATCTTGTCTTACAGTAATTTCTTAGATCCTCCCCATTTTAGAGAGGTCTTCCCCATAGACTGGAGGAGAGGATGTTGTAGAGAGGTCACAGAGAATCTAAAACTGATAACCCTTTTTGCTTCACAATGATATCACCACAGAACAGCAAAGCACAAATGTCAGGATGGTGGGAAAGCCGGACAGACTCTGGATTGTGGCTTTTCTGCAAAGGGCTTAGGAGATCTTCAGTTTTTCTGCCACAGCTCACCCTAAGTACCTCTCCACTCTTCCCTACGCTGTACTCTTTATAATACGCAAGAAAACAGAAGTAAGTGTTTCACTGACTCCAATGTACCACTTGAGCAAGTTAATGGAATACCCAAGAGGGAAGGGCCTGATTTGTACTCAGGCACAAGAAGAACAACTTGAGACTTGTGACTGGCATCTGAAGTAAAAGAAGGAATAGCCTCAGCTCTGGGGTCCTCCTCCTGCTCGGCCCAACACTGTCTCCAGGTAGCTAATATCAAAATCGATTAAATCCAAAGATACGTTGATGGTAAATTTATTACTTACTAGAAATCCCTATATCACTTTTGAGATTATGGGAGTGATTCTTTTAAACACAAAGTAGAAAAACGTAATTTTTTCACTGTATATCTTACTTTTTAACCAAGAAAATACTAAGTAGAAATCTTATGAAACTATTAACTATCAGAGTAATGTGTGTTTTCTTGCCAGCTTTTACATATTTCATATCAATGAAAAGCCTCAAATACCTTCTAAAATTCAAATTAGATACAAATGTTCATACAGACAGCAATAGATGAAGAAATATGAATTCATACTTCTATTATGCATTTAGATGAGCACACATAGTTAAAAAAGTTTTATTTGAATTAAAATTATAATGCTGTGTGATAGTATGGGGTTTAGATATGATCCTGGGATTCTGAGAACAAAAGCATGATTGCAGAGAACAACATGATTCTCAAATTGGGATTCGATCTCTGTTCAGAAATGCTAAGCATACGAACAGATGGCATGCATAGTGCAGTTTTCTTGTATAGTCACTGCATGGCAGTATAAGCAATAATCTCATTGGTCACGAAGACAAAGGAACCTCTGTTTACTTTCAGGTGAGTGTGGTTGGATCCCTCATAATACTCTCAACTCTTGTTTCTTGATAGTGATCCAAAGTCATTGAAGCCTGGTTAGTTTACATGGTTTTCATTTTAGAGCCCACACAATGGAGAAAAGAACAGAGCTTCCTCTTGTTCTCAGCAGTGATTTCTATTGAGTTCTGGCTCCGTGAGCCAGTCTGAACTGACACACAGTGGCTGCAGTCTGAAAACAGCTTGACAAGAGCAGGCATTATGCCTATGCTCTCTCTTCCACGGCGGGTTCTAATTCTTACTTTGTATTTGCTTACAAGTTACTTCTGACAAAAGCTATGTTTAGCTAAACTATGTGATTATATTTGCAAATCCCTTGCCCCCACATGCACATATTTAAGAAATTGTTTCAAACAAAGGTTCACATTCATCCCTTCATAAGGAAGGTAAAAGGTATAAGGAAGGGCGAGCGCCTATATGTGCTTCTGCGACAAACTTTCACTGTTCAAAGTTTGTTAATGAGAACATTAATAAGAATGTTAAGTAAATTCCCTCAGGAAAAGTGTCATTTCTATCATCTGGCCTACATGTTGATTATCTAGTAGTCCAAATAGACTAAACCCTTCAGAAAACCAAAAGGACCTTCCCCAGTGTAAGATGCTTTAATAGAATTTGATGCTTCGTTTGTTGTTTTCTTGGGGAAAAGTGATTCCAAACCACTGGCATAAGCTAAATACCACGCTGAAGATTAATTTAGACTAAGGAGAAACAGCTTATCACAGAAGTGCTGAATGAGAGTCAGGAGATGGAATTAGAGGTGTACCAGGCTCAACCCTGGTTCTTCCCTTTGATTGCCTAGTGACACTGACCAAGTTGCTTCACTTCTCTGAGCCTACTCTGTAAAACATGGGTATTATACTTAATGATGCTTACACTGTGTGGTTAAGTTAAATTCCCAGAACCCACAGTAGAAAGAACTGATTCCTGAAAGTTGGGCTCTGACCACACAGACACACACACACAAATACTACTACTAATACTAATAATAAGTAAACTATATTTTAGAAAAAGATTACATTTTAATTACACACACATGCACACACACATTGGTGCCGTTCTCAGCCTTCAGCTTTCATCAGTAAAGCTTCTTTCTGCAGCAGGCAGCAGGTAATGCAAAGACAAGCCTGGCCAACGTGCCTAGAGTGAATGACAGTAGAGTGCTTGGACATAATTGTATTGTACATACATACATATTGTAACATTCAAATCTCAGGGAGTACCACAGAAGCGTCAGGAGTCATGTAGCCTAGTGTTGAATCAATGTATAAATGCTTGGCCAACAGACGCCTGAGAGGCAATGCTCTCTCACTTTGACAAAAGCCAGTGGACTCAGGGCAGTGCAGGACTTTGCTGAATTCATGCAGCTCGCAGGCTCTTTCCTCTCGCATCATATTGTTGATTCCTTTGGCAGCTTTTAGTTTCACTTTGCCAATCATGCATGCCACAGCTATAATTTCCCCCTGGAAATATTGTTCTTTCTCGAATATTTTCTCCTTAGAATCAGCAGGGGACTAATGCGTCTCAAATTTCTTGTCTGAGATTACTAACTGCAGCTCCCTATCCTGGAAACTTTTCAGACTCAACAGAGGCAGTTAAAATGAATGGGTCTTGTTTTCATCGTTGGTCTAAGGAAAAGGTAGATAGATCCACCTTGTGGAGAAAGGGATTCACAAAATGGTAATGTCAGGAAGTAAAAGGTACACGTGAGAAAAAAATACTTGGAGTATTAACCATATCTCACAGTGCTGGGAGGAGAGTAAGGCTTGCATATACACAGAGTAGGGAAAGAGCATCAGGAATGTACATGGTGCCAACCTCTGAGAGTAAGTATTCGGGACACCAAAAGCATAGAGAATCAATAGTAGGATCTGGTAGGGTCCAATGGGAAAAATGCAGTGTAAAATATGGAATGGATAGATCCATCTTTATCATACATAGGAGCTTATATTGGTGGGAGAAGTATGGTATAGCAGGATGGGAAAAGAGTACCTTATCAAAGTCTGTGTTTTATAGAGAGACTGAGACACGGGACCCTCCTGTAGGAAAAAAAAATGTATAAAAGCATATTTTGCAGACATGAAAGAATTGTTTGGGTTTGAATATTCTTGTTCTTAAAGCATTGTACCCTTGTCTATTACTTTTTAACTTTGTAACCGCAGGTAGCTGCCAGCTGACATCAGTGCTGCAAGAGCCGGATGTGTCTAGCTTGATATTTAGTTAAGCCTACAAAGATGCTGAACTCTGTGTCTAGAATAAGGTTATGTAGAGAGTGGGAGAGTGTGTTTGGGGAAGCATAAAGGGGAATTGTGGGGGCTTTATGATAATTATAATATGTTTCTTAAAATATAATGCTTCTTAAAATTCAAAAAGAGGAGTCAATAATAAAGCTGTTCATGTAAGCCTGGTAGAAAAAACACCAACTCTATTAATGTATGATTAAGCTGGCTCAAGCTATTCAGGACCCCTTAAGTGGAATCGACCTGGTGGTCCGACGTTTTCCTTGCATCAATGCCCCTTCCCTGTCGCAGGTCTCAGGACCTGAGCCCAAGTACAGGCTAGACCACTGGCATAAAAGAAAAGAAAAAGAAGGAAAAAGCCAGAGAACAGAAGGTGTGCATCAAGAAGCCGTACTGTGGACATGACATAGTCGTCACACTCACTGACTCAGACTGTAGTAGCCTCCACATAACATATACAAGATGAGCCCACTGATATTTTATCATGGATGTTCAGGGGGCTCCTAAGCCCCCACACCCCCATAAAGGAGGAACTGTCACTTTATTAGTGGTGACTAAGTTATCTGTGCACCAGTAAATAACTCCCACTCCTACTCATGCAAACAATCTTAATTAAACTCAGTGGAGATTTCTCTCTCTCTCTCTCTCTCTCTCTCTCTCTCTCTCTCTGTTTCTCTCTCTCTCTCTGTGTGTGTGTGTGTGTGCGTGCATATGAAAGAACTTAAAAGACATTTAAAATACATGTTAACTTTTATTCTTACGTTCAATTTGCAGTTGGACACTGGATTTCAAGATGAATTGGTGAGCCCCCAGATCCTGAATTTCTTGTAAACAACTTGTTTTCCCCTGATCTGAGTGCCTACAGCTGCTCTGAGCACGAGACCCTCAGGAGTTCCTGATGGCAGGAGAGTGGTTTCTGGTACGTTTGCCTGGGGCATGGCTCTCCCTATATTAGCTGCCCCTGGACACAATAAAGGGGGCATTCTTGGGGCATTCCTGTTTCAAGGATGACCCGTGTCTCTGTCTGTGTATCTTTGTGTGTCTCAATCTCCAACCCCTTGCCCGGTTCACGAACTGTATCGTGGTGCACAGAGCACAGAGGGGCGTGATGCGCTGCAATGAATAATTATATTTCACTTATCAGAACAAGTAAATATGTATATGGACCTTGTCTCTTTTTTTCTCACAGATTATTAGAGATGGGTTGATCAGGATGTGAGAATTAGCCAGTAAGGGCTAGGGCTAAAGGGCCAAGCAGTGATTAAAAGAATACAGTGTCTGTGTAATTATTTTGGGCATAAGCTAGCCGAGCAGGCGGGCGGCCGGGGTGCTGGGAACGCAGCCCCGCCGCTCATATTACTTCATATGGCGCCCACGTGGACAACTGCTTTCACATAAAGCCTGAGACAGCTTGGGAAGTAATTCTAGAACAAAATGAAAGCATTGTGCCTGGTTTCTTGGTAGCAGCAATTTCTCGGTTCTACTCTGCTTGCTAGAGGCAAGCATGCGCATTCATCTAAGAGAGGCTTCCTGACTCAGCTTTAGCTGCAAAGCCTGCAGCTCATTAAGAGGTCCTGCCACGAAACACTTAAACGGTGTTGACAAAAAGCTGAACGCATGCTTTTCGGTTTTCAGCCGTAGCAGGAAAAAAGCTGCGCCGTTTAAAAATGCCGGCTTTCTGGGCCATTCTGCCAGGGCAAACTCTGACTGTTTGAGGCAGGAGGGCCGGCTAAGGAGAGAGGACTTGTGTGTTGTCTGTTGTAGCTCACTTGCTGGTAGGGACCTTGAAATGCCATACAGTTGTTGCAGTAAACATGGCTACAGCCTGTATATCAGCCATGAGGCTGGAAAGCTAAGGAATGGACTGGATCTAGCTGGCAAAGTCACGCCTTTAGTCCTACTGAGATTGCTTGGTAAATTAAAGACTCATGTGGTCAGAAAAAGAGAGATATACAGTAAAGAGAGATTCAAAGACAGAGAAAATTTCTGAATGGTTTAAAGTGTGTTAAAAATATATGCAGACTAAAAGTTGAAGTTCTTAAAGTAAAAAACATAATAAAAAGGAAGAGAGTTGTTGTGTGTGGTAGCACACGCCTTTAATCCCAGTGCCTAGAAGGCAGAGACAAACAGATCTCTGTGAGTTCAAGGTGTAGTAGTGTACACCTTTAATCCCAAATGCCTGGGAGGCAGAGACAGGCGGATCTCTGAGAGTTCAAAGACAGCCTGGTCTACAGAGTTACTTCAGGTCAAAGATACAGAGAACCTGTCTCAAAAAGCAAAGAGTTAAAAGTAAAAATAAACAAAATAGAGGTTAAAACAAAGCTGTACAAAGATGGAAAATACACAGAGAATCTTGATACTGTATGCTATTATGCTCTCTTTGAATTATTTAAACGCTGAGGAAGGAGCAACAGCTGCTAAAAGATATTTATTTATAAATGCTGCTGAACTAATCCAACATAGATATTTTGAATTTGAATCTAAGGATATGATACTTTGGAAAGGAGTTTCTTATTTTGTTTTCACAGAGGATGAGACGCTGTTCATTTCTTCTATTCCGATTTGGTATGATGGACCACGCCCTCCTGAAGGGTTGGTGTGAATGTCTTCAAAAAATTGCTTCGCTCAACTGCCAACTGAGATGAAACTAGCACACAGGTTATACCATGAAAGACCTAATTAACGACGCCCCCATTCAGCAGGAAGCAGTTTGGAGAGAAATAACTACGCCCATATTCCCAAAAAATGTTTATAAACGTTCTTTTACATTTAAAGGGGGATATGATATAGGTATGAATAATTTGCATTAGTGTAGATTTTGCTTTATTGATAGAGATTTAAGGTCAATTTTGTTATATATATAAGTGTTTCTGATTTTGATTAAGGTATTGTGATTGTGTAGTTCATTTAAATATGTACTGTATAATTAAGAAATATAGGTTGTTAATGGATAATCATCGATAATAGTAAAGCTTGTAGTCATGTTAGTTAATATTTTCTAGATGTGCGTAGATATATTTTAGATAGACATTCTTCATGTCTTTCAAAGATTACAGAATAGGACATTTAATGTTTTAATAACTGAGGACTTTTCATGTCAATGAGACACTCTGCTCCTGGCAGCACCAATCTACTTCAAGAGGAAGATGGGCATCGAAGAGGCACCTTAAGGAGTTTGATAGCCATTTGGGCAAGAAACTGCTCTTGCCTGGACTATTGCATAAACCGGACACAGAGAACCCGCAGAGAGAGGACTACTGAACTTGCCTAAGGTGAGATGATCTTTCGGGGTTCCTGATTCATGAAAGAGTCTGCGAGACATTCTGCAGGACACAACAGATAGTGACTGAACTGACTTTGAATTTTCCTGCTTTATGGAAATGTCTGCTGGATACCATGGGCCTGAAGGCTTGAAGATGGATGCCCCAACAGTACAGAGGAACTTTGGGTGACTGTCCAGGCAGCGAGATGTCGCTGTCATTTCTAGAGTTTTAAAAGTTGCTTTTTTCTTGTTTGCTTAGATAGTATTGTATCTTTCTGGAGTCTTTGATGGAGTTAAGAATAGTTACTTATAGTTATAGTTTTCCTTAGTTATGATAAAGTTTATTGTAACTTTTACTTGATAACTGTTTTGTTATATGTAATTTTGCTATGTTAAAGCCTTTTTTTTTTGTTTAAACCGAAAAAGGGGAAATGATGGAGGAAGGTCATTGGCTAATAAAGGCACTGCCCTGGCCCATTTTATTGGTTAGAGGATAGGTGGGAGGAGTAAACAGAACAAAATGCTGGGAGGAAGAGGAAGTGAGCGCAGAGACTCCACAGCTCTCTCGGGAGCAGATGCCTGAGAGAGAGACGCCATGCCCCGCTCCCGGGATGAAGCTCCGACCCAGGATGGACTAGGCTAGAATCTTCCCGGTAAGACCGGTTCTCACAGATTATTAGAGATGGGTTGATCAGGATGTGAGAATTAGCCAGTAAGGGCTAGGGCTAAAGGGCCAAGCAGTGATTAAAAGAATACAGTGTCTGTGTAATTATTTTGGGCATAAGCTAGCCGAGAGGGCGGCCGGGGTGCTGGGAACGCAGCCCCGCCGCCCCTATTACTACAATCAATGGCTCTCACGGGAGCCTAACAAACTCTTTCTAGACAATTTAATTAGATTGTTTTTATAAAGGAAAGAAACTAAGGTCAAAAATTCCAGAGATGCCGGGCGATGGTGGCGCACACCTTTAATCCCAGCACTCGGGAGGCAGAGGCAGGCGGATCTCTGTGAGTTCGAGACCAGCCTGATCTACAGAGCTAGTTCCAGGGTAGGCTCCAAAGCTACAGAGAAACCCTGTCTCGAAAAAGCAAAAAAAAAAAATTCCAGAGATTAGAGACTAAGAATCAAGCTGCAATTGTGACAGGATATGTAACAATAGTTCTCAGAAATCCACAGATGTGAGCATCCTGTGGCTGGTACATGCTCTTCTCATCAAGCAAAGCACCATTAAGGACTTCACTGCCTTGTTGTGGTCTTTCCCTTGCCCATATACGCCATGTTCCCAACAGGACAAGTTATGAGAGTGAAGACAGAACTGTAGCCCTCACAGTTCTCGCTTGGATGATCACAGTGGAATCTACACACAGGCCTGGGTGATCTCTTTAGCGTTTTCCTGGCCTTTCAAAGATTTGGGGAACTTGGCTAGAGGTGATTAGCCTACCTCTGTATGGACTAAATCACACTTATTACTGACAACCTTAATTAGGGTTACTATTACTGTGATAAAACACTATGACCAAAGAAAATTGTGGACAAAAGAGTTTGTTTGCTCTATGAGTCCACATCACGGTTCATCATCACAGAAGTCAGGGCAGAAGTTGAATCGGGACAGGAGTTGATACAAAGGCCATGAAGGATGTTGGTTCCTGGCTTGTTCCCCATGGTTTGCTCAGCCTGCTTTCTTATAGAACCCAGGACCACAAGCCCAGGGATGGCACCACCCACAAAGAGCTGCCCCCCTCACCCTGCCATCAATCACTGATTAAGAAAATGCCCTACAAACTTGTCTACAGCCCAATCTTATGGAAGCAATTTCTCAACTGAGAAATCTCCACTCTGATGACTCTAGTTTGTGTCACGTTGATATATAAGTAGCCAGCACCCTAACAAAGATAAAAGCTCGAGCAAGCCCACTTAATGGTGTTCTCATCAAATGAGGAGAGTTGTGGAGTTCTACACATAAGAGGACAATAAGAAAAACTACCTTGTCAGGTGCTGTGGTGGCTAATATCTGTAACCATAACACTGTGCAGACTGAGACAGAGAATAACATAATGAATTCAAATCCACAAATTTATGTTTGTAGTCAAATAAATGATGAGACAACGAAACTAACTCCATTGCCCTGTTCAGTGTGAGGTTCTCTAAGCCATACTTGCTTCTCCATGTGATAAACTGAGACCTTAATTTGGCTTGCTAATTAATAAGTCATATTCTTACAAACATATATTAGGCAACTTTTCTTTTTCTTGGGTGATATACAAACTTTAAAGACTATACCTTGTTCAATCCTGTTTAGCCTCCCACCTCAGGTTTCTGGAAATTAGATTGCCTATGAGAGGTGCATAGACTTTTTTTTCCTTTTACAAAGCAGTCAAGTATTTTCAAATACTTCTTGACTCAAAAAAGAATAGGAAAAAAAATAGATGTCAGTTCTTCCCTAGAATTAAAACCAAGCAGATAAAGAATTCCAGAGCTGCAGACTGAAGCCACACTGTGTGTGGACTGGTACCTGGCAGAAAATCTTTGTGTGGAGAAAAACTAATGGAAATTTGACTAATCTCTGACCTCAGTTTCTGAGACTCAGGTAGAGGTCTTCAGAGTCCTGGTCCTGAGGTTGGGGATTTGTCTGAAAGAGTAGCTTCGTAACTAGCTTCCTCAATCCACCCTTATTCTGCTATTGTTTTGCAAAGCCAGCACCCAAGTAATTGTATAAACCAATGATCATGATGTGAAGTCTTCAGTGACACCCATCCTCACTCAAAGCAAAAACAGGGACCTTGTAACAGCTCTTAAGCCTCTGTAAGACTGAATTTTCTGCATTTTCAAACTCATCTCAGTACTGTTTATAGCCTCTCTGTCAACTCTGCCTTCTTGTCCTTTCAAGTGTTAGACATGTAATCACTTTGAACTTGTCCTCAGCTTGGAATGCTTCTTCCTCACCTGTGACCCCGTCACCTTCTTCAAGGAGTCCAATCGGTAGCTGAAATAATTTCTCATGTATACTCTCTATGCACCTCATATAATTTACCATTCCTTATAATACTTACAACTCTATCATAGGTTTATCTTTCTCTCTGTAAAGTTTCTCCCACTCAGCGAGCTTTCCACAAGGGCAGAACTTTTTGATTGTTTGAGTGTTTTCGAGTGCCTATAACATAAGCAAATATTTGTCAATAAAAAAGTGGAATGTTGTGAATTTAGCAGCTTTTGATGAATGTGAGAGGAAGCCAGAGGACCAGTTAATAATGAGATGGAGGAAAACGGATGCTCTCAAAAGAAGCCAGAGAGAACTTTAAAGTATACCAGGGGATTAATGGAATATGAAAGAAAGAGAGAGAATAAAAATCAGAGGAGGACAGAAAAAGAATGAAGAAAAGACAGAAGAAGAAGGTTTTTATATTAGCTTTTAAAGAAGTTTGTGCATGTGTGCCTCTTCTCTTGGGGTCTCAGTCATCTGGACTACTTTAATGGTGTTCTGAAGACGGCGTGACCTAAACCAGTCACACTTCTTCCTTTCAGTTCTGAAAGTTGAAAAAGATTTAGGCCGAGATGCCAGTATTTCTTGGACTGTTGATTGCTATAGTCTCTTCGGATGCTGATACAGAAGTCAGGAGAAAGAAAGAAAATGATGGTCTATATTGATTACCAGCTGAACAGGATCTAGGCTCAGGAGACAAATCTCTGGGCACATATATAGGAAGATTTCTAGATTAGGTGACCTGAGGTGGGAAGACCTAAAGGTGAGCAGCATCACTCCATTGAGTCAGGGTCCTGGACTATAAGAGAAGAATTTGGGCTGAGTCTGAGCATTCACCTCTGTGCTTCCTGACTGCTGACACAATGTGACTGTCTCATGTGACCTCTGCTCCCTGACGGACTGTGCTTCAGACTCAGAACCAAAGTGGACTGAGCTCCCAAGGTCCCAAGGAGGAGCAGAAGGAGGGAGAACATGAGCAAAGAATTCGGGACCACGAGGCGTGCATCCACCCACTGAGACAGTGGAGCTGATCGACGGGGAGCTCACCAAGGCCAGCTGGACTGTGACCGAAAAAGCATGGGATAAAACCGGACTCTCTGAACATGGCGAACAATGAGGGCTGATGAGACACCAAGGACAATGGCAGGGGGTTTTGATCCTACTTAATGTGCTGGCTTTGTGGGAGCCTAGCCAGTTTGGATGTTCACCTTCCTAGATATGGACGGAGGGGGGAGGACCTAGGACTTACCACAGGGCAGGGAACCTGGACTGCTCTGTGGACTGGAGAGGGGGGGGGGAGAGGAGTGGGGGGAGGGAGAGAAGGGTGGGAGGAGGGGGAGAAGGGTGGGAGGAGGGGGAGAAGGGTGGGAGGAGGGGAAGGGAAATGGGAGGCTGGGAGGAGGTGGAAACTTGTTTTTTCGTTTATGTTTTTTTTTCTTCTTTTCGCAATAAAAAAAAATTTAAAAAAATAAAAAATAAAAAAAAAAGAAAGCCTATTTTTCCTAAACTTGCTATTGTGGACCTATTGGTTTATTATAATTGTTAACTTGACTGGGTCTAGAATCAATTAGGGAGCTAATAGGTAAGGGGGTATGTAGATTAGTTTATCCTCTGGGCATGACTGTGAGGGATTGACTAGATTGGATTGAGTAGGGAGGGAAATACTCACCATAAGTGTGGGAAGAATCGTTCCACAGGCTGGTACTCTGGGCTAAATAAGGACAAGGTGAGCTGGCCTTAAGCACTGTGTGACCAGCCGCCGCATACTTCTGCCTCCACACCTTCCTTGCAATAATGGACTGTAAACTATTCCTGAAGCTGCATTCATCAGACAGTTTCCTCCAGCACTAAGACAAGTGACTAATACAGCCAGGTATTTTGTCATAGAAACAAGAAAAATAATACAGAAGCTCTCTTGGATCCTTTCTTACAAAGGCTATTTATTTGGGCTGCTATAACACAACACGGTTATTTCTCAGAATCTACAAGGGCCCAGTTCCAGCTCTGAGAACCCCAGTCTTTGAATACCAAGCTCTATGGATGATTATATAATAGTGCCTAGTTCACTTATATCCACCTACATCCTCCTTTATGTATTTTAAGTCATCTTAAAACATTAATATCTTAATATACTCTTCTGTATTTTAAGCCACCTCTGTGACTTATCATACATAATCTGATATAAATGCTATGTAAACAATTGTTCTATCATTTAGAGAGTGATAGCAAAGAAACAAATTTATATGGGTTCACAACATAGCCCGTATTCTTTCAAATACATTTCAATCACCAGTTAATTTAATCCAGAAATAGAGAAGCCATGAAAAAGGCAAATCAACCATACTTTAAGCTGGATAATTTGTGAACAATAAAAGATTTTCTTGCTATGTTTTTTAGAAGGTGCAAAGTACAAAGTCAAGAAGCTAGTCGTCTGGCAATGTAGCAAAGAGCACCTTCTAGGTCCATGTGTATTGCCTGGACCAGTTCCCTGGGATATCTTTTGAAAGGCCACTAATTCAATAAGTGCCTAAGCTCTCATGACCCAATCCCCTCTCAAAGGCCCCTGGTAAACTCAGGAGTTAGCATTCTATATGGTGAATTTGATATCAGAAACAAACATTCAGACTATAGCAGGCACTGGCAATTTTCTTGAAGTCTCCATCATAAACTGGCGACTTTTCAAAGATCACATATAGTAATGACATTACTTCGAAGGAACACTCATTTTTCAGCCCAAAGTATAACTCCTGTTTCACAGAAAGTTATAGATCATGGGACAAAGCAAACACAGACTTCAGTCCTCAATATCCATTCTGTGTCTTAGCTTTATTTAGAATTTATGTATAAGATTTGCTTTAAAAATGTCTTCAAAAATTATAATAAAGCAAAGCAATCACTGAAAAGTACATTATACTGGGAAGCTTTTGAGAGAAATTTGTTGGGGAGTGCTGACAGGGAAGACAGGATCCTGAACATGAAATATCTGTGCCCTCTCTCAGTAACCAGCCAGAATAGACTGTAACTAAGGCAAAGAAAGGAACACATTGGTCTTCAAGGAACTGCATAAATGACCTTAGCATCAAGACAGCCTGGAGGACAGGCAGGGACCGGGTGTCCCAACAAAGTAAAAACATCTCCTCCAAAGACATGACAGCCTTTTATTCGTGGGAGTGAAAATGCCGGGCATGGAATTTACAACTTCAAAAATCCCTGAAATGAGAACACAGAGGCATTCTTGGAGCCAGGACTCTGAAGACCAGAGTTAGGGCTATGTGGGATGTGGCTGTGTTACAAAAGCCTGTGGGTTTCAGCCTCGAAACAGTGGTGTAGCCCCCTCACCAGGAATGAGTGCTGACTGTTGACTGTCATCATTTGAGGTTGAGGAGAGGGCTTCCCTTGTTCAACAGAAAGTTTTGTCTGCCGTGGCCAGAGGTACACAGGGATGGAGCTGTGACTTGCAGCTGAGGAAGGCTGTCCGGTGTTACAGTGTCTGAATTTGGGAGCGTTCATAGTGTGCCAACTTTTGACTGTAAGTAGTTCAGTTTCATTTTTAAAAATACCATTCACTACTTAAATTTGCTTGAAGGCTGAGAATTTGATCCTTGATAATAGAATCTGTGTTTTTCATCCATCCCCTCAATCTACTGAAACATTTAATTTTGTATCTGTAATGATTTATGTTGTTTTCACGAGAAAAATAAGGCTAGACATCGAAGAGGAGAGCAATAAATTGTAAATAAAGCAATAAATTGTAAATCATTGAGTTAACTTACATGCAGAAATATTATTTCACTTTTCTCTGTTATAGGATTACTCATATTGTTGATATGTGACTATTTTGTTGGTATTACCATGACACTAATTTTGGTTAATGAATTTCGGAATTTGAGCATGAGATAGAATAAGGGATATTTGTCACAAGGAAACATTTCTTACAAAAGTACATTGATATGTGTATATACTGCAAATGCAGAGAATGCTGTATAATTATGTATAAAATGCTCTTATTTATGATAAAGTGACTGTTGTGGGATTTTGAGGGGAATTGCAACAGATATGTTCGAAAGCACAGGATAGAACATTAAGCCACTCAAAACCATGAAATGTGAGAAACAGACAGAAAAGTGGGAATTTTCAGCTGGCAGAAAAATAGATCTACTGTTCATGATAACTGTCTCCAAATATTTGAGGTTGTCTTATGGGAGGGAGCTCGGGTCTCAGGCAGGACCTCAGAAAAAAAACAATGAATGATTCAGTGTTCTTAGAGATGTAGCAGAGTATCAGTGGCACATATCTTCCACCAAATAAACATGTCACTCAGTGTGGAACCCACCATGCTTCTGTGTGCCATGTAGAGGCCACAAGATGTATTTCCTAGGCCAACTGTGCCTCCATGATGGTCAAAGATAAACTTTAATGGGCTTGTGATGTGATTTTCTTCTTTTCTCTTTCTATTCCACCCTACACCTCCAGAATCCCCAGCTGGAGAGGCAGAATATAAAAATCAATGAATGAATTCTGGAGTCAGGTGGTAGGTCTTGTCTGATATTTATCCACAGTGATTGGGTGATGTGAGCAACAGATCTGATAACAACAGTATCTGTTTAACAAAGTAAGGGTTAAATAGTTAGTTCATTGGAAAGAGTTCATCCCAGTATCTGGCCACAATCAGCAATTAATAAGTGATTATTATTTGAGTATCTAATTACTTTGTCAACATTGGCCCTAAAAGTCCAAGGCAGAGTCACATTTTACTGAAGAATGAACCTCTTAAGATTAGATAGCGTAATCTAGTTATCTTGGTATCTGGATGTGATTTTCAGCAAATAGAGTTAGGGAAGCACAGATTTCCAGGGCCCATTGCCCATTTCCTCCCTCACTCTTCAGACATAGCTGCAAAAGCAGTGAAGATTTATAGTGGAGTCACTGCACATCCACTAGGATAGTAATTATAATTTTAGTAGCATTGTTTCAAAGATTAAAGTACCAGAAGATTTACCAGCCTGGGCTAGGGAGATAACTCAGCAGGTAAGGTGATGGCTGGCAAGCTAGACCACCTGAATTCAATCCCCGAGACTCACAGGCTAGGAAGGGGAAAAAACAATGCCTAAAAGTTTTCCTTCGACCTCCACATATGCACCTACTCGCACGCACACACACAGAGAAATACACAGACACACACAGATACACAAATATATACACTGAGAAACACACACACACAAATGCATGCGGAGAAAGAGAGAGAGAGAAAGAGAGAGAGAGAGAGAGGGAGGGAAGAAGGGAGGGAGGGAGGGAGGGAGGGAGAGAGGGAGGGAGGAAGAGATGCACACACAGACAGGATTCATCATCAGTCTGTATATTTTGCAAGTTCAACGTTGCTCAAACTGAAGCCTTCCTTGGTCATCACATTGCATTCCTAACAGTGAATGTCCTTAGCCATTTCCAGAATCACTTTTTGAGTTGTGAATACTACCTCTACTTAACTTCCACCAAACCCATCTCTTCCTTTGTAAAATACAGAAGTCTCCTTAGAGCTTGTTGGTTTCTTGCTGGATTGCTGTGCTCCTCTCTCAAAGCTTCTTGTGTCTCTCCTCTCTCCTACACAGACATGAAGAAAAGCCTTCCTACACTACAAAGATGATCCACTTACACTCCCTATTACCTACAGCCAAATCCCCAAGACCTGAGCAAGGCATTACTGGTCATTATGGGGGCGGTTTACCTCGCCAGCCTTCACTTCTCCCATTCTTGTTTAACCTCAAAGGATCTTGGTGGTTCTGCCTGCTGTCAGTCCTCTCATAACACATAGAGTACCAGGACTGCTGGGTTTGGGTCTCTTGACTTGCCTTCCCTTCAGGGCATTCTTTCTCTGTCTGAAAACCTCCATTTTATCTTTAGCCAAACTCTAATACTACCACCATCAAGTTCTCTGCCGTCTTCAGCTTCCCTCCACGGAATCCTGGACTTACACAGCCTTTTAATAGCTATTAAGGTTATAACCGGCTTAAGAGCAACAGTAAATGCTTAAATGGCTTTCCATGCTGATGCAATCAGGCAGGTTTTTAAACAGATAAACTCTATTTTCCTGCATCTTAACATCAACTAGTAGCCCAATCCTTGGCATATAGTGAATACTCAAATGGTTGTTAAATGAATATGTGAATTTTTTATCATATATCATATATATGTGTGTGTGTGTGTGTGTGTGTGTGCTAGGCAGTGGTAGCACACATCTTTAATCCCAGCACTCAGGAGGTAGTAGAAGCAGGTGGATCTCTGTGAGTTCAAGGCCAGCCTGGTCTACAAGCTACAGGCTCCAAAGCAACAGAGAAATCCTGTCTTGAAAAACATAAAAAAAAAGAAAAGCAAAACTTTCCTTTTTAAATAGCATACAAAGGAGATGTACATCTTTGCCTCTTTAGAAGTTATCTGCTACTACTATTAATGGTTTCTAATATTCTATTTTTGCATGCAAATGCCTATCTGGAAAGATTAGTTTTCCCTCCTCATGAGAAGCCAGTGTTTGCAGCTAAAGGAGGAGAGGTCCACCATTAGTCATTCATTTGATACTGTCCAAAGTCAGCCTCTGAAATCCTCCACTGCAAAAACACCCATAGACAAAAGGTAAAGCAGGCAGCCATGCCCAGAAATAGCAGCCAAGAAGACGGGAAAATATGCTACTGTAGGATACTGCCTGATGAGGCTTGCCCATCCCCTTAGAAGGGTGGGCACCCCCGTGGTGAAATGAGAACTCCAGGTTAAAGTGAAAGGATTTACGGTGACATTAATTCTGCTCTATATACTAGCATAGCATTCATTCTAATTGTATAATATCCAATAAGAAAATACACTGAAGCCTTTAATACATTAGTGATATTAAAATCACATTCAATTCCACTATTTTTCAGCGTATTTGTTATTTATTGAAGGGACACGCATGTGGAGGTTAGAGGACAACTTGCAGGAGGAAACGCAACCCTTCCTTCTATCGTGTGGGTCCTAAGGGATCACTGGCTTTCAAGCTTTCTGTAAGCACGTTCCTCTGAGCCATTTTGTGCACTCTTTCAGGCATGTTTTAGGCTAAATCGATCGTGTTGTTTTCTCTCAATTATATTCTTCAAAACATTTTGTCCACTAGTAACTATGACAGAATTATGTAACAAACTTCATTACAAGGAAGTTTGAACAGATCACACTATCTATATGAATTGAAGGACAATTAAAACGCCTATGTGTAGGAATATGAACTTTTAAAATGTCTTCTGAAGTCTGACAATCCAAACAAGTAACAATGTAATGTTCTGAGACAACATTTGTCAACTGAACATTGTTCCCTGCCGGGTGCTGAGACAGTCTGTTAATTCTTCAAGGCTTCAGTAGAAGATTAAAGGAATCAGAAAATCTAACTGTGAAGCTGTGGAGAATCCTTCAAAGGGAGCAGGGCAAACGCGGTGAACAATGAACAGATGCACCCTTGTTCCATTTAACAAATTATTCCATCAGGGGTCAGCAACCAACAAAAGACTAATTAAAATGTTAATGGATATCCTATTAACTTTCTCCCTTGTGCCAAAGTCAACTTGAAGTGATACGGAATTTAATTACAGCTGTACTAGGAGGCATTTCTTAATACTAAGATAACAACATGAGCCTACTACCTCAATTAATGCACATAACAAATATGCCAGGTACCTTGAAGTCCAAGACTGCAGATAAATTAAATCGGAATAAGGAAAAGTCCCTTCCAAGAAACTCAACTTTCCCCTTACCTCCATGGCAAGATTCAAGTTTTGAAGCCCAGTTCTTGGCAGAGGAGTTAAACTTGCAACTATCTCCAAGTCTTGCTCTGTAACCAGACTCCAGAAAGAGAATTTGGGTTGGTAAATTCCCTCACCCATCAAACAAGCTTACCACCAGGAAATTCTTTAGTCCAGACACATGACAGGGTGCATGCTGGTCTTCTAGGATTTCCCAGGCTCATTTTCGACTATAGTTACACTTTCCTCGCCCAACTGGCAATAATAAACATCTTATTTGCCCAAAGACCTCATTAGAACCATGGACTCTAGTTATCAATTCAGCAAGAGATTGGAAGCAACGTGTCCCTGTCTGACACAGTCAGCCTCGCTCTAGAAGGGGTGCAGAGCAGGGCTTGCAAAAGGCTCTCATTATTAAGAAGGAAGCAAACAATTTGTAGTGGGCTTGTGCCTCTGAGATCTGTGATTGATTAGACTTCGGGATTCTAAGAAGGAATATGACCCAATTAAGTCGGGGGTTTATAAAACACGTATGAGGCAGAACTGAGGGTTTCATTTTTAAACCGCCCCCTGGGGTTTTAATAAAATATGGAGCTGCCATTAGTCGGCACAGTGTACCTTCTTTTCCCCTTCCTTACAAAGCTGGGCAAGCTTTAAAGGGTGTGGGATGTCTGTCTTACCCTCATGGGCCCCTGTCTGTTGGTCAGTTTGGGTAATGAAGCCTCCAACAATAACCAAAGAAAGTTTACATTTGCATCCAGGATAATGACCAGGTTTCAGGCTCCCTGCTAAGTCCCCTCCATTAGTGGTGGCTGCCTGGAGTTCTGTGTGGAGCAGAAAAGCAAAGCGGCCTTGCTTTGTGGGAGAGCATGGCGGTTGACTTACATTGATGAGGGAGAAAAGATGCTGCCCCTTATACCATGCACTTAATGACCTTCAGGGAGTCCTCAGAAAAGCAACTGAGACAGACACAAGGATTGTTTCAGTGACTCGTGATAAAGGATCAAATTTCCATGCCAGAAAGGAAGAAATTGCAAAATGTACCTGTGTATGTGTGTGTGTTTCTTTTGATGTCTTCATAGTAAAACTTTGTGTTCATTTATTCACCCTTTCAATATATATTCATTGCTTGTGTGTGTATATATATGTATATATATGTATGTGTGCATACATATATATGTTTATATATATTATTTTAATTCAAAAGGAAAATCATCTATGGAATACATTACATTATGATACAGGCACTTAAATCAAGTTGTTTAACTTATCTGTTACCCGAACACTGTTTTTGTGATGAGAACACTTAAAATCTATTGCTATGCACTGTTCAACCATGAACAATGGTCACCACAGTTATGCTAGCCCTGATTATCTTCTCTCTCATTAAAACAGGGTACTCTGGTCAGTGTCTTAGCAACCTCCCACCCACCCCAGCCCCTGATAACCAACATTTCACTCTCTCTTTCTGTAAGTTGAACTTTTTGAGATTCCACACAAGGGTGAGTCAGATTTTTATTTTATTTTTTTTAAATTTATTTATTTATTAAGGATTTCTGCCTCCTCCCCGCCGCCGCCTCCCATTTCCCTCCTCCTCCCCCGATCAAGTCCCTCTCCCTCATCAGCTCCAAGAGCAATCAGGGTTCCCTGACCTGTGGGAAGCCCAAGGACCACCCACCTCCATCCAGGTTTAGTAAGGTGAGCATCCAAACTGCCTAGGCTTGCCCAAAGCCAACAACGGCAATGGGTTTTTGATCCTACTGCATGTACTGAGTCAGATTTTTTTTAATTTAATTTATTTATTTATTAAAGATTTCTGTCTCTTCCCCGCCACCGCCTCCCATTTCCCTCCCCCTCCCCCAATTGAGTCCCCCTCCCCCCAGCCCGAAAAGCAATCAGGGTTCCCTGTCCTGTGGGAAGTCCAAGGAACTCCCACCTCCATCCAGGAGCCTAGGCAGTTTGGATGCTCAACTTACTAGACCTGAGTCAGATTTTTATAGCGGAGACAGATACCCAAGAAAAACGATTTTAAAGGAGCAAAGATGTATTTTAGGGCATTCTTTTATTCCAGGCTTGCTTGCCCCTCTGGCTTCTCTGCACTGTGCATAGCGAGGCAAAGCATCAGGGGAGGGAGGACAAGGTAGGGCAAAGCCCACAGGAAGCAGAATGATGGGGTCAAACCAGGACCAGCAGACAGGAAGAAGCTTCAAAGACACACCGGCGGGGTCATACTTCCTCCAGCTATGCCTTACCTCCTTCAACACACGAGTCTTTGGAGAACACTTCAGAAACAAATCCTGCAGCTTGCCAGTGACACTGTAAAGTGTAAATCCTTCTGTGTCTGGCTTATTTTGATTAGTATGTCTCTGGATTCATCTGTGTTGTTGCAAATAAGATTGTCTTTATTTTTAAGATAATGGTATTCTATTGTCTTAAAATAGAATACTTACTCATTTTTTATTCTATTCATCTAATTTTTGAGCATTCAGATTAATCATGTCCTTTTACTAATTATAATAGTGTAATTTATATATATAAATATATATAATATATTTGCATATAGTGCTTATATATAGTACATATAAGCAGAACTTATAAATAGCAAGAGATGTTTAAGTAAAACTGATATTTATTGATTAAATTATTTAAGGAGCTTGGACACATATCAGGAAAAAAATCACCACACTTTATGTGAGGAAAAATAAAAATATAATTAAAATTTTTACTTATGTAAATGTTCTAAGGGCTGAGAATAAATATATAGCAAAGAGAAAGTATCATGATTATTGAGGTTGTCTTTCATATGAAACAGTCAGGGAAGTAAATCTCTCATGAAGCATTTGAGGAGAGCCTGGCTGGTGTGATCAAGGGGCAGGCTACAATTACAAGACTGGTAAGTAGGTACAATAATGCCCTCATTCCACAGAGGAGAAAACCAACCAGTCTGTCCATATCTAAACAGCTGGTAAGTGGTGTAGACTAGATACAAAACCAACAGTCTGTCTCCAGGGCTTACTTGTTCACACTCCACCTTGATGCTGACAAGCAACACATATACATGGTGTTCAACTCTTATCCTGAGCAAAATCATGGAGGGGTAAGAAGATATCAGGGCCGGCGCCCAGGACAACTCTAATGCTGAGGAGCGAGACAAATGAGATGAGGCCAACAAAGAAAACAAGAAAGCAGTGGATAAGACAGGAAGATCAGGAGAAAAACATAGACGAAAAGCCATGCGAAGAAATGGCTTCAAAGAGGGAGAAGAAAATTGTGATAGATACTGCAGGAAGGTCATGTGCTGGGAGCCGTGGGATTTGATCGCACAGTTCACTGAAGACCTTAACGAAAGCAGCTTTACCCAGGATGTGTTCATAAGAAGAGAAGAAAGAGAAGTGATGAGTAAAGACAACTTGCTTGCATGTGTGCGTGCCTGAGATTGGATGCATGTGTGCATGCACGCACACTGAGGCAATGGACAGTCGTTGAGGATGGAGGTGGGGACATAAATTCAGGTTGGTGGAAGTCCATCAGTGATGTCGAGGGAAGAAAGGAGGAAACACATACTTTGTGTCTTTCACATAGTTCCAAAAACTTTCTCACTTTGCCTTATGAGTGCCGTTTGTCTTTCTGTGAGAAATGGGAGGTAACCCCCTTTCCAAAGAAATGTTAAATAACACCTTCTCAGGTCTCCGTGTGAGCTGTTTGCCTAAACTGCTGAACCTTAAATCTCGTATAAAACCCAGATTTTATAGATATGTGACAGGGGCACTCTGCCCGCCTTTGAGCTAGTACCCAGCACGGCTCTTTGAACACATCAAAGAACTTCACCCATTGTCCCAGATCTGTGTTGTGTCCGTCAAATCACATCTTTAGATAACTATATGAGACTAGAAATCACTCAGTGGATAAGGCACCCCATATACCACTTGTCTATACTCCCTGTGAAACTTGTTCTTGCTATTTATCTGGGTGAGCACGGGTGCCCACCATCTCTCTATATGGCAATAAGCCACGTGATTCATAATAATGTACTCTATCCATTACATTTTAGCCACAGGCAATACAACAGGAGTCAAATTCTTTTTTTTTTTTTTTTTCTTTTTTTTTTTTTTAAATAATTTTTTTTTATTAAGAAAAGAAGAAAAAAAAAACATAAACAAAAAACAAGTTTCCACCTCCTCCCAGCCTCCCATTTCCCTCCCCCTCCTCCCACCCTTCTCCCCCTCCTCCCACCCTTCTACCCCTCCCCCCACTCCTCTCCCCCTCCCTCTCCAGTCCACAGAGCAGTCCAGGTTCCCTGCCCTGTGGTAAGTCCTAGGTCCTCCCCCCTCCGTCCATATCTAGGAAGGTGAACATCCAAACTGGCTAGGCTTCCACAAAGCCAGCACATTAAGTAGGATCAAAACCCCGTGCCATTGTCCTTGGCGTCTCATCAGCCCTCATTGTTCGCCATGTTCAGAGAGTCCGGTTTTATCCCATGCTTTTTCGGTCACAGTCCAGCTGGCCTTGGTGAGCTCCCAGTAGATCAGCTCCACTGTCTCAGTGGGTGGGTGCACGCCTCGTGGTCCCGACTTCTTTGCTCATGTTCTCCCTCCTTCTGCTCAAATTCTTAAGGAGGCCTTTGAGGACAATATTGAAACCACTGACAAAAAAAAAAAGAGTCAAGGGGAGGGAAGAGAACAATAGAGCAGGAAATAGGTGTGCCAGGTGGTGCAACAGTTGGTGGCTTTTTTTTCTATGTAGGGGAAAAAAATAGCCCACCAGCTCAGAGTGAGGCGAGGCAAGGATGTTGTGAAGGCATAAGTAAAATGCAAATAGTGTGAATTAAAAGAGAATGAATTAAATAGATCATAAAAATACAAAATTCTTTGCTGGTAGCCACAAGGGCCTGCTTGAAGAAAGGCTCCTGAATTCCAGATGAGGTTTAGTCGGATGATATAGAATGAGGACCTCTCATTTCTTAAGTGGACGCTCTCACTACTATTTTTATTAGGAGAGCTGGTAAGAGCGATCTTACCAGAAATCTCTATAAGATTTCGCAATTAAAATATTATATCAAAAATAATTATTGATTTGATAATTTTATAATGGACATTTAAAGAAATGCTTCTTTTGAAATATTCTAGGACTGCCAAGATGCCTCCCAATGCAAAGGTTGAAAGGAGAGAACTGACTTCCACAAGGTTCCCTGGCCATGCGCACAATCTCCCACCTTCCGCAAAACCAATACTCCATTGTGTAAATGGATCACATTTTCTTTATCCATTCTTCTCTTAAGGAACACATAGCTTATTTTCAGTTTCTGGCTATTATGAGTAGAGCAGCAATGAGCACAGTTGGGCAAATGTCCCTGTGGTAGGATGGAGCATCCTTTGGTTATATGGTATAGATGTGGTATAGATGGATGCTATGGTAAATGGGTCCCCATCATTCAGAGAAATCACCATACTGATTTCCTCAGTGGCTATATAAGCTTGAACAGTGTTTCTCCATGTTCAATGTCCTTGCTAGCATGAACTGTCACTTGTGTTATTGATCTTAGCTATTCTGACAGGTGTAATATGGAATCTCAAAGTAGTTTTGATTTGCATTTAATGGCTAAGGATGTTTCTCAGTCATTGGAAATTCTTCTGTTGTGAATTTTCTGTTTAGATCTCATCCCCATTTTTAAATTGTATTATTTGGGTTTTTATGTCTAGTTTCTTGAGTTCTTTATATATTTTGGATATTAGCTCTCTATCACATGTGGAGTTGGAAAAAGTATTTTCCATGCTGTAAGCTCCAGGGCTTACTTGTTCACACTCCACCTTGATGCTGACAAGCAACACATATACATGGTGTTCAACTCTTACCCTGAGCAAAATCATGGAGGGGTAAGAAGATATCAGGGCCGGCGCCCAGGACAACTCTAATGCTGAGGAGCGAGACAAATGAGATGAGGCCAACAAAGAAAACAAGAAAGCAGTGGATAAGACAGGAAGATCAGGAGAAAAACATAGACGAAAAGCCATGCGAAGAAATGGCCTCAAAGAGGGAGAAGAAAATTGTGATAGATACTGCAGGAAGGTCATGTGCTGGGAGCCGTGGGATTTGATCGCACAGTTCACTGAAGACCTTAACGAAAGCCTTTTCTGCATCAAATGTTTTTTTTCTTTCAATTTGTTCATGAAGTTGGTTACATTTCTTGACTTTTGCATGTTAAAAGACTCCCAAGTCTCTGGGATAAAGTCAGCTTGATCATGATGTATGGTCTTTTTGATATGTTCTTCAATTCAATTTGCAAATATTTTACTAAGTATTTTTGAATTTATATTAAAAAAGGAAATTGGTCTGTAATTTTTCTTCCTTTGTTGGGTCTCTGTGTGGTTTGATTACCAAGGTAACGGTAGCTGTATAGCATGAATTAAGCAATGTCCCTTCTGTTTCTATTTTGTAAAATCTACCAGTGTTTACTCATCATTGAACGGTTGCTAAAATTCTTCTCTAAAACCATCTGGCCCTAGGCTTTCTTTGGTTGAGAGCTTTTTAATGACTTCTTATATTTCACTATGGGTTATAGGTCTGCTTAAGTTGCTTACCTGATCTTGATTTAACTTTGGTAAGTGGTATCTATCTAGTAAATTATCCATTTCATGTAGATTTTTCCAACTTTGTGGAGTACAGATTTTTACAGTATGTCCTTATGATCCTCCAGATTTCCTTGGTGATTTTTTTTATTATGTCTTCATTTTTATTTCTGATTTCCTTAATTTGGATCTTCTTTCTGTGCTTTTTAGTTAATTTAGAAAAGGGTTTGTTGGTCTTTATAATTTTCTCAAAAAACCAACTCTTCGTTTCAGTGATTTTTTTTTGTATTGGTCTCTCTTTTTCCCCTATTTTATTAATTTAAGGCCTGATTTTGATTATTTCATGCAGTCTACTCCTCTTGGGTGTGATTACTCCTCTTTGTTCTAAAACTTTTACATGCTCTTTTAAGTTACTAGTATGAGATCTCTCTAATGGTCTTTCTTCTTTTCCTTCATCTTTTCTTCCTTTCCCTTTCTTTCTTTCTTTCTTTCTTCTTTTCTTTTATGTAGGAACTTAGTGCTATAAACTTGCCTGTTAGAAAAGCTTTCATTGTGTCCCATAAATTTGAGAATGCTGTGTTCATTGAATTTTAGGAAGCCATTAATGTCTTTTTTATTTCTGCCTTGATCCATTTTTTCATTCAATAGAGCATTGTTCCGTTTTCATGAGTCTATAGGATTTCTATTGTTTCTATTGTTGCTGATATTCAACTTTAATCTGTGCTAGTCTGAGAGGCCACAGGGAGTTATTTCAGTTTTCTTGCATCTGTTGAGACTTGCTGTGTGTTTGAGTATGTGCATAATTTTGGAGAAATTTCTATGAGGAACAGAGAAGAAGGTATATTCTTCTGTGTTTGGGTGAAATGTTTTGTAGATATCTCTTAGGTCTATGTGGCTTATAACTTCTGTTACCTCCAGTATTTCTCTAGTTTTTGTTTAGAAGCCATGTCTAACGGTGGGAGTAGGAAAGTTGAAGTCTCCTAATATCAGTGTGAGGATCAATATGTGATTCAGACTGTAGTAGTAGTAATGTTTCTTTTACAAACTGGGGTGCTCTTGTGTTTGGGGCATAGATGTTAAGAATTAACATTTTATCTTGATAGATTTTCTTTTTCTTTGATGAGTTTGTAGTTTCTTTTCTTGTCTGTTTTGTTAGATATTAAAATGGCTATACCAACCAGCTCTTTTTTTAAAGCTATTTGCTTGGAATATGATTTTCCAACCTTTTTTCCTGAAGTAATATCTATCTTTGATGCTGACATGTGGCTCTTGGAAACAGCAAAAGGACGAGCCCAGTTTTAATATCCACTCTATTAGCCTGTGTCTTTTTATTGGCAAGTTGAGACCATTAATACTGGCAGATATCAATGACCAATGATTGTTGATGTCTGTTATTTTGGTTTTTTTGTGGGGGTCTGAGATTATTCATTCCTTGTGTTTTTATAACTATAGGTTAGAGTTTTCCTTATTCCACCCTCTATAAGGCTGTATTTGTAGGTGAGTACTGCTTATGTGTGGTTTCCTCGGGGAATATCTTAATTTTTTTTATTTTGATTGAGAATCTTACTAGGTATAGTAATGTGAGCTAGTATTTGTGGTCTCGACAGTGTTCAGAACATCATTCTAGGAACTTCTAGTTTTTAGCGACTCCATTGAGAAGTCAAGTATAATCTAACAGGCCTGCTTTTATCTGTTATTTTGTCTTTTCCCTTGCATCTTTTAATAGTCTTTCTTTGCTCTGTACCTTTACTGTTTTGATTATGTGGTGACACTTTCTTTTCTGGTCCAATGTATTTGGTGTTCTGTATATTTCTTGTACCTTTATAGGCATCTTCTTCTTTAGTTTAGGAAATTCTTTTTCTATGATTTTGTTAGAAATACCTACATTAAGGGATCCATTTTAGCATTGGCAAGAGACTTGGCTCTAGAGGGGATCCCAGGTATCCACGGGGATGTCCCCCAACAATGTCCTTGGGCAGCAGAGGAGAGGGTACCTGAATGGTCCTTGCCCCACTATCACGGTGATGATTATCTCGAATATCACCATAGAATCTTCATCCAGCAATGGATGGAGATAGAGACCCTCATCAGAGGAACAGACTGAGCTTCCAAGGTCCAGTTGAAAGGCAGAAGGAGGGTGAAGACAAGCAAAGAAGTCAGGACCGCGAGGGTACCAACTGAGGCAGTGTGCCTGTTCTAATGGGAGCTCACCAAATCCAGCTGGACTGGGTCTGAATGAGCATGTGATCAAACCAGACTCTCTGGTTGTGGCTGACAATGGGGGCTGACTGAGAAGCCATTGATAAAGGCACTAGGACTTGTTTTTATGGCATATTCTGGCTTTTTGGGACCCTAGTCTATATGGATGCACAGCTCCCTAAGCCTAGATGTAGTGGGGAGGGCCTTGGACTTCCCACAAGCAGGGTTCCCTGCCCTCTCTCAAGCAGGTTGGGAGAGGGAGGAGGGAGTGTGGGGGGAGCAGCGGGAGGGGATTGGGTGTGTTCTGTTCCTTGGTCTGTTTCCTCCCTGCCTTTTAGGAGAGTGGGATGACTATGTTCTGCCTTGTAGAAAATTTTCTGTGTACTTGTTTTCCTGTCCTGCTCAGCTGGTGTGCCCTCAGGTTATGCCTGCTGTTGTTGGAGGCAGGGATAATGGGATGAGTTGGGGGATGGAAGTTTTGGGAAGAAATCTTTGTGATCCTTTGGGGTTGGAGTCACAGAGGTGTTCTGTTACACAGCTGGAGATGTTGTTGTTGCTGCTGTTCATTCACGAAACTATGCTTACATTCTTTCCAGAAAATATTACTTTTTGTGTATGAGTGTTTCCTTGCATGTAAGTATGTGAACCCTGTATGTGCTTTATGCCTGAAAGTTCAGAATAGGAGGTTAGATTCCCTATCTTAGATTTAAAGGTGTTTGTGAGCTGCCATGTAGATGCTAGGAACTGAACCCAGGTTCTCTGCAAGAGAAGCAAGTGCTCTTATACCTTGAGCCATCTCCCCTGTCCCTTAGTCTTTTCTAAAACATTACTTGAATGTGACTTTTCAACCTTGGTATTTTGTATCATGCCAAAAAAACATGTTATATCAAAACTGTATATAAATTCACAGTGCTTTCTCTATTAATTTCATTTTACTTTCAAATCTTTGATATACTTTGGAATTTTTTAAATTAGTATTAGGACTGAGATCTACTTTGTTTTTTCAATGGCTAGCAAAATTATCCAATATTATTTATGATTTTGCTCTTCTTCCTCTGATATGGCCTTCATAAGGAACTAATTTGCCAGAAATATTTATATCAATAGCTGGGCCATTAATTATGCATCCTGATCTCTATTTTTTGATGATCTAGAACCTAATACTTGCATGTGATTGAACATTTTACTATACAATAAACTAGTGTTCTTTTACCATTTTGTTGTCCCAAAATTGCCCTTGATACACTTGCATGTTTACTTTAATAAATGCATTGTGTCAATATCACAATAACAAAGGGTTTGGAGTATTGTAAAGAGAGTGGCTTAAGTTCACAAGCTAATGAAGCATTCATTGATTGCTTTACAATGTTGGTTCTGCCCTATATATGAAAGAGGTACTGTTTTCTTTATCAATGTGAATGTCATATTTAAAATGTAAGGATATCTGTTTGTATACGTTTTACAAATGCAACCTTCTGTCCATTTTCTCCAATGCACAATTGCTTCCTACTGAGACTGTTTCTCATAGTCAGGAGGGGTCATATGTTCATTTCACAGCCGATGTTCTAGCTACTGTTTATCTTACTGAGTTGCAAAGGAACATTTTTCCTCTTTTAAAGTTTTAAAATATTTTCTAATGATAAAGTCATTCTTCTTGCTGATAGTTTTTTCCCTACTTTCTATTTCTTCCACTATGTCTTTTTATTTTTACAAAAGAAAATGGTTTGGCAGACTATCATGGCTGGGAGCCCCTAGAAAAGCAAAGCAGCTTACCTCATTGCTTAAGTTGGAATTACGATTATTATGTATTTTTCAAATATAAGCATTTAAAGTATAAGTTTACCTGTTTGTAGTTTTAATTTTATCTCATAATTTTGATGCATTACCTGTTTGTTATAATTCACTTCTAAGTGCATTCTAAATCTTTCTATCAGAGGCCTATGGACAGAGAAAGTTGGAAATGACCTTTATACATATATAGTTTCTCATAGACTTATTCCTTAAGGTTCAACAAATTCTTTGGGATATCTTTAGTTTCTGGTTAGTCCTTTCTAAAACATGATGGATCTTTTACTACATAACTGATGTTTTCTTTCGTATAAAACTACTCTATTATTGAGCATATTTGCATGTACATAGGTTCTTGGGTATGAAGTTCTACCTGTGCAAGCTTTGCATCGCCTATTGACCACAAGTCATCTGTTGTTCAATCTCTGTCTCTTTTGTATCCACTCACGGATTGTTCCAGTCCCTTTCTTATTTCAAAAATCTTTCCCATGTCTCCTCTAGTTGTTAGCAGTTCTTTTGTCTTTTTGTAGTTTTAGGAATCCAGACCTATTCATGACTAGACAATTTTGCCACGTTCTGCTTGTCTTCCTTCCATGTTACTTAACTCTGTTTTGCAATTTGTTTTAGGGTGAAGTCCCTAATTTTCAAGTCTTTTATGACGGGTAATAGTTATATAAGCTATAGATAATTTGAGAGAATTGCTTTACTTATGCTTTGTCCCCTATAAAATTAATTATGCTGAAAACTGGGCAAAATACTTCAGGGAGTAACTCACTGAAGAAGGCCTCCCACCATCCTTTTTATGAAAGCATCCCGAAATCTGACTAACTAAAGGCAGACATTAGGCCACCTGTCTTAGGAACTGCTTGGTAGCATCTATGGACCAAACACATAAATCTCCCAACAATTCAGTTTCTGGGTAAGTTCCCAGCAGGAAAGTTTCCATATTCATGTGTGATGTACCCAGCATTAACAAACTGGAAAGTTCTCAACTATCTCAGCTCCCAAATGAAATACAAGCTGCAGGAGACTCACAAATGAACAGACTGGGATAGTGAGGATGGATCTCTGCTGCATAACTAGTCCCTCCAAATGAGGCATTCCCTACCAGCCGGAAGAGGGAGTCTCAGTGGACTTAAGAACCTAATGAACACTACCAGTATCCAGAAGCTAAAGAACTATGTAAGAATCAAGAAACCTGAAAAGGTTTGAGGCTCACAATGCCCTTCTTAAAGGTTGTCTAAGCTATAAACAATTTTTGGTGGACAGGAGACTTTGCAGTGGATATGCTCTAAGTTGGGCAGGGAGACCAAGGGCATAGTTGCTATAAGATGTCGCCCATGCTGGGTGGACATTTCAATTGAGTGGGCTTGGAATCAATTACCCTCTTATAAGTAACCAGCCACTCACTCATTATCTTGTCAAGTGACCTCAGCAAACTCCTTGATTCACCAAGCCAAACTTCTGTTGGGTCTTTTCTTCAGTGTGTTAGTGTGTTTGTTCATGTTTTTTGGGGAAAAGCAGGCAACATGATCTGATTTAAAAAAAAAATGCCTCTGGGCAGTGGTGGCACATGCCTTTATTACCAGCACTTAGGAGGAGGAGGCATAGGCTGGCAGATCTCTGCGAGTTCAAGGCCAGCCTGGTTTACAAGAGCTACAGTATCCAAAGCTACAGAGAAACCCTGTCTCCAAAAACAAAACAAAAAAATTAAGGCAGATGAAAGAGAGAAGGGATAGAGGAGGAGGGAGGGAGAGAATGAGCATTTATTGCATTATTCGTCTAGCTATATGAAGTATAAAACTGAGCAAAACCAATTCACAGAATTCATAGTTAACATAATGACTACCCTTAAGATGAGAAAGAATGCCAAGGAGATCTCTGAGAGACTGGCAATACCCTGATTCCTGGTGTGATTATGGATATCATGAGTATCATTCATAACTTTGTGAAAATTATTGAACATATGAAACTAGGATTTATTTTTATGAACATATGTTGCAAGAGGTGAGCTTTTTGCTGTGCCTCTTCTTTACGTTTTTTTAAGTTCAGTGCCCTGTTTTATTCCTCCAGATAAGGCCTCATTTGGCTTTTTGTTTGTATATACCTTTTTACATGAGCTACAGGTGGGATGCAGCCCATCAATTCCCATATTATCTTTCTCCAGCTGTCATTCTCAATCTCTCCACCCAGGCTGTTGTAGTATGTCTTCAACTCCAAATCATTGGTTCATGAGAAGTAGCTGAATGCCCCTGAAGTTCTGAATGGTGCTCCTTTGCTGTTCTAGCATACTCTGGATCTTCACAGAGCCGTGCAGATGTGCTTGCACTCTGTGCAGATGTGTGGTGACTCTGAGTTGATAGCCTTTGTCTAGCTCACTTCCTGCTAAGTAAGCCCTGGCGGACGTTCATGCCTCTGGTACACTGGTAGATAATCCCTAACTGACATGTCTGCTCCTTGGACACTGGTAGGAAATGAATTGTATTTCTTACTCTCAGAATGTCTGCTGTATTTTCCCTGAGCTAACCATATATTTCTATATTAATGTACCTACAAACCACAGGAAGATGAGAGGAAGTGAAGAGTATAGAGTGAATTCCTTAGGTTTTAGTTCGTCTTTTCTCATACTGTCTCTGGGTGGAGAAAGAAATCTTTCTAACTCCTGCCATATTCTGTTTTCTGTTGCTTTTGTATTGTCTTAGTGATATATATATATATATATATATATATATATATATATAATGCATTATTATATGTTATTACATTATATTTTATTTATATGTTAGTATATATAATGTATTTTTTTGTTTTTGTTTTTTTGGTTTTTATCTGTATTTTCTTAATTCAAATTATTAGGGAAAAATGAAAAACCCCTTATTGGTACCTATGACATATCTCAGCATTTTACCAATACTAAATGTAGCTTCCTAGTAAAATGCTCATTTTCTGAACTCCAGTAGGAAGTGGTCAAGGCACTGTCCCTCAGAGGCACTGGTTACAGAAGCTTTCATGGTTGATTAATTTTAAATCCTTGCAGAGTAAGTAATTTACCTCATCTTACACGCTTCCAGATCGTAGAAAAATAAGTATCTCTCTCAAGTGTATAGTGGAAGATGCTTACTACTAGACAAATTTGGCTTGAATATCATTTAAAATAGAAGATGAATATATCCCTCTACCCATCCATATAAAGAGATAATTTTGTCAATACCAATTATTGTCAACTTTATAGATTTGTAAACTTTTTGTTTCTCAGAGTACTTTTATGTGATTAAATACAATCGCTCTTTCACAGCTGACAAAGCTTAGGCATAGAGAGGGTACTTAATATCTACAAAGTCCAAAGAGGTGGAGACCATGGGACCCAGGTTCTAGTACTACCTTATTTATAACTGAGACAAACCACCCTCTGGGGTCATTTACTTACATGTCTAATTCAAAAGCCTAAGTAAGAAGAGAGGAAAAAACATAACACAACCAAAAATTAGATTAATACCTTAAAGTTACTTATCCAATCTTTAAATTTGATGTAATTTTTTAAAAAAATTAAAAATGCAACAGAAAACTGTTTATAGCATCTTATAAGAAATATACAGAAGAACTTCAAATGGCCAAAAGACACTTAAGGTCATGCTCAACTTCCTTAGCGATCAGGGAAATGCAAATCAAGACAACTTTAAGATACCATCTTATACCTGTCAGAATGGCTAAAATAAAAAACACCAATGATAGCCTTTGCTGGAGAGGTTGTGGAGAAAGGGGTACACTCACCCATTGCTGGTGAGAATGCAAACTTGTGCAACCACTCAGAAAGCAGTGTGGCGGTTTCTCAGGAAATTCGGGATCAACCTACCCCTGGATCCAGCAATACCACTCTTGGGAATATACCCAAGAGAGGCCCTATCATACAACAAAAGTATATGCTCAACTATGTTCATAGCAGCATTGTTTGTAATAGCCAGAACCTGGAAACAACCTAGATGCCCTTCAATGGAAGAATGGCTGAAGAAAGTATGGAATATATACATATTAGAGTATTACTCAGCAGTAAAAAACAAGGACTTCTTGAATTTTGCATACAAATGGATGGAAATAGAAAACACTATCCTGAGTGAGGTAAGCCAGACCCAAAAAGAGGAACATGGATGTACTCACTCATATTTGGTTTCTAGCCATAAATAAAGGACATTGAGCTTATAATTCAAGTTCCTAGGGAAGCTAAATAAGAAGGTGAATCCAAAGACAAACATATAGGCATCCTCCTGAATATTAACCTTCATCAGGCGATGAAAGGAGATAAAGACAGAGACCCACATTGGAACACCAGATAGAAATCTCAAGGTCCAAATCAGGAGCAGAAGGAGAGGGAGCACGAGCAAGGAACTCAGGACCACGAGGGGTGCACCCACACACTGAGACAATGGGGATGTTCTATCAGGAACTCACCAAGGCCAGCTGGCCTGGGTCTGAAAAAGCATGGGATAAATCCGGACTAGCTGAACATAGCGGACAATGAGGACTACTGAGAACTCAAGAACAATGGCAGTGGGTTTTTGATCCTACTGCACGTACTGGCTTTGGGGGAGCCTAGGCAGTTTGGATGCTCACCTTACTAGACCTGGATAGAGGTGGGCGGTCCTTGGACTTCCCACAGGTCAGGGAACCCTGATTGCTCTTTGAGCAGATGAGGGAAGGGGACTTGGTCGGGGGAGGGGGAGGGAAATGGGAGGCGGTGGCGGGGAGGAGGCAGAAATCCTTAATAAATAATTAAATTAAAAAAAAAACTACAGAGAAATCCTGTCTCGAAAAAAAAAAAACAAACAAAGAAGATGTCATATATTTGGGGGGTGGTAGAAAGGCAGGAGGGAAGGGGGATGATATAATAATATTTTAATTACATTTTTAAGTGGTTTATTACCTACATTACTAAACATGCTCGAAAGTGAAACAATAAAGAAACAGAACCCAGAAAAAAAAAGAAATATACAGAGTAAATGGATGATCATTAACAAGAAGTATAAACAAATACAGATAAATTGCAAAGAAACAATGTTGGAATTCAGTATAAGTAGAAGCAAATGGATTTTGTTGGCCAAGCAATGAGTTCCAGAATCTAGATGTAAACTTTTAACCCTTTGTTCTTCTGAGCAGAAAGTGTAAGTGTCAAGGGTATCCACAGCTGTACTTGGTGCTCAGATTAAGGTTGATAGTCTAGGTTCTCAGTTACTGACTTGGCTTGTTCATCTACTACCAGCTTTTTAGAGGCTTGGGGACAAGACCCCAATCTTACAAACTTATAGCAATATGTGGTGTGTGTGTGTGTGTGTGTGTGTGTGTGTGTGTAGTGCACATGTATGAATTCACAAATACCAGACAATTTCATTGATCTGCAAATATCCTTCCTCTGGGTTTGCTGAAAGCTGCAACCTCATTATTAAGGATCTTCTTCTTCATTTGGATGCTTCCTTAATGTATGGAGTGAAATATTTATTGCTAAAATGGCTTGCTCACATTCATTGGCTTCTCCCCCTCCCCGTTTACAGGTACTTAAGGCAAGTGCATTGGCTTCTTTGGTCCTTAGCTCTTTCATTCATAATATTATGAGGCTTTTCAGATAATCAAGGGTTTTTTTTCACATCTGACAATCCGTTATTCTCATACCTTCTGAAGGAGCAATGCCTCTGATGGGTTGAGACAGAAACTGAGATGAAAAATGCATATGATAGTTGTAATGATGGGTGTTGGAATGAAATTTGGGGAGGTGCTCCTATCCAGGCTGCTGGAGCGCAGTGCATGGAATGTCAGGTGCCCGAAACAAGAAAGATCTGTTCTGACCATTCTAGAGAATTTCCGGAGCCCAGAGTGTCAGCATGGTTACATTTTAGGGGAGGGCAAAGACTCCTTTCCTCATGGACACTGTAATCTCATTCTGGGGTCCCACATTCATGGCTTCATCTAAACATAATGACCTCTCAATCACACCATCTTCTAATACCATGTTATTAGTATTAGAGTCTCAACATACAGATTTTGGAGAGGGCACACAACACAGCATAGGATTAAGCACAACTTCCAAATTCCTCCAAACATTCTCTATGGCACCTTAAGGTTTCTCAGGCTGCTAAAGTCTCTGAGCTCTTGTGACCATTTTGGTGTGGGCTTTTAATTTATTATTTCACATTTACTTCTTGTGTTTATATGTATATTTATATGAGCACACACATGCTAGAGTACACATGTGGAGGTCAGACATCTACTTGAGGCAGTCAGTTCCCTCCTTCCACCATGTGGATTCTGAGGCTTGAAATCATGTTATAAGCTTGGCAGCAAGCATCTTTAACCACTGAGCTATATCAGACCATTAAAGATTATTTTTTAGGTAACATATGTATAAAAGGTTTGCCAAATTAAAAACAGTCTATACCAATAAAAGTATTACAAAGCCTCCTTTATCCCTGTGAGCTCGGCAATAAGGGTCCATGAAGGAGGTCTCGTGTTATACAAATATGTCTTTGTTACTGATTTATGGGAATAAAATTGACTTCATATGGGACTTATGTATTTAAACTTATTAGAGAAATTTTAGAATTCTAACAATTTTCTTACAACATATTTTATCTTTTACTAGGAACAAATCACGCCATTTGCAAGTAATATACGTTTTCTCTTTTCCAAGTTGTATAGAAATTTTGCTACTGCCTTATTGACCTAGCTAGGAGCTATTGACTAGCAAGCACTGCACAGAAATAGTTCTAGCTAGCATTCTCATCATATAACTCTTTTAATGGCTTAGTTAAATACCTTATTTGATTAATGAACTTTAAAATTTTATTATTTTATTTTACATTTGTGTGTGTGTGTGTGCGTGTGTATGATGGGGGGGGGTGTTCTAGTAATTTGCCATGGCACACACGTGGAGATCAGAACACAACTTGAAGGATTCAGTTCTCTCCTTCTACTGTGTTAGTCTGGAGACAAAAGCTGGGTCCGTGACTGCCATCAGCCTTGCCGAGCAATCTCACTGGCCTGTGAGTCTTTGACTGATAGTCAACATTTATTTTTATAAGACACCATTTAATATTACTTTTGAAATAGGTCTGTTGGTAACAAATTCTTTTAGGTGTATCTTCGTTCTTGAAACACTCCCAGTTCTCACGGGATCAGGTCCAGGAATTCAAGTATGATAGGCAGCTGCCCCACTACTGGTCTCCACTACTGAACTCACCCACCATACACATTCGGCACAGAAACATTGACGTTTCTTTCCATTGCCCTTAGGCATGCATTCCTTATAAGAATTTAACTATCAATCATTATTCTTAGATCTTAGAATTTAAGATCGTTATTTCTCATTGTACGCAAGCCAAAGCAATCTTTATGAAGGAAAATAATTATTTTATAGATAACTTTCCGTACCCAATCAAACGTAAATAGATACATAAAGAGGAAAGAAGTCGGAAACAAGAGAAAACACAAAGAACACACGGAGCGGCCTCTCCAGCACATCCTGCATCTCCCCCTACTCCTCAGTCAGAGTTTTTCTCCTACTCTGTCTTTCAACATGGTTACTAAGTTGTATAGAGACAGAATGGGGTTCTGGATATGGCCTCTACCTCACTCTCTCCTCTTTCTGGGACTCTTGGGATAAGTATTTAGACAGGCTGGGTGCTGGACTCACTGTAGAAAAACCTTTGCCTGCCCTTTGGATCCTCAGCATTTCATTTTAGCTTCCTGCTTTTCCTGAAAGTCTGTTCTTGTTCAACATGGACTCACTGTTAGCTGTGTATCAATATTTTCAGGCCTCTATTTAATATTTTAAAACATAGCATAATTTTTAAAAATCATTTTCTAACCATTCCATCACTTATTGCTTGTTACTTGGTCTGCTTCTATTTTCTTTAATTTCTTTAAAGTTTTGTTTCTGTTCTTTTTTTTTTCCTGGCTGTTTTTGATTCAATGCTAGAAAGTATATGTAAAAATTCTGAAATAGTTCCAAGCCTGGTATAATTATATTCCTCCATAGAAAAATTATATTTTCTCTTGCTAGTATTAGAAGAGTGCTATCTCGGATGATTTTAGCTCAATTTTAGTGATACGTATCTGTTTTCTGTCCTGGATTTGTTTGTTGTTTGTTGCTGTTGGTGGCTTTTTTTTGGGGGGGGGGAGGGTTGGTTTATCAACTTGATACAAGCTGTGGTTATCTAGAACCTCACTTGAGAAAATGGAATCATCATATTGGTCTGTAAACAAGCCTATGAAGCAATTTTTTTTAAACTCATGATTACTATGGAAAGGTGCAGCCCACCCTGAGAAGGAGGTCCTGAATTGTACTCATAGCAGCCTGCGCAAGCTCTATAGGGCAATCCAATAAGCATCATTTATCCATGGTCTCTGCTTAGTTTCTACCTCCAGCTGCTGTAGAAACCGAAGATAAAATCTAACCTGCAATTCAGTTTCTAGCAGTTAATTTAAGTGTTAAGTTGTTGCAAAAAAAAAAATTTCTGCCTCCTCCCCGTTTCCCATTTCCCTCCCCCTCCTCGCACACATCGCTCCCTCCCCCCACTCCCCTACCCCTCTCCCCCTACCCCCCACTCCAGTCCCCCTCCCTCTTGAGAATGAAGAGCAGTCTAGGTCCTCCCACTTTTATCCAGGAACAAAAAGGTGAGCATCCAAACAGGCTAGGCTCCCACAAAGCCAGTTCATGTAATAGGATCGAAACCTATTGCCATTGTCCTTGGCTTCTCATCAGCCTTCATTGTCCGCCACGTTCAGAAAGTTCGGTTTCCTCCCATGCTTATTCAGTCCCAGTCCCGCTGGCCTTGGTGAGCTCCCAATAGATCAGCTCCACTGTCACAGTGGGTGGGTGCACCCCTCGTGGTCCTGACTTCCTTGCTCATGTTCTCCCTTCTTCTGCTCCTCATGTGGATCTTAAGAGCTCAGTCCGGTGAGCAGAGAAATATATATCCTAATTAAGGGAGCCATCTTAGGGTTGGCAAGAGACTTGACTCTAGAGGGGCTCGCAGGTGTCCAGGGAGATGTCCCCAGCTAGTACCTTGAGCAACTGAGGAGAGGGAACCTGAAATGACCCTATCCTATAGCCATACTGATGAATATCTTGCATATCAGCTTAGAACCTTCATCTGGCGATGGATCGAGATAGAGACAGAGACCCAAATTGGAGCACCGGACTGAGCTTTTAAGTGTGTTTTAACCTTAAAGTGTAGCCCTTTGGGCTTTCATCACAAAGGAAAGGCTGGCCCAGCCTCCCTTTTGAGGGACTCGCTGCCCCCTCCAACCTCTCCAGCCTCTGCCTCTGTCTCTTTTTTAGCTCCGGAAAGTTGTCAAATGTGCTGCTAAATTTCAGTCTTTCGGACATCTCTTCAAGAATCAGTAGATGTCCCTAAAGAAAAAAACATGCTCAAAGAAGAGTTGTAATCGCCTGGTTTCCCTGCCCTGGTTTTTTGACCCCCTTGCTTTCCGTCATCTCATGCTCACACATATGCTTTGCTTTTCACAGTGGGAGTTTAGTTCTGACTTATGTAGTCTGTCATTATTGATAAACAACTCTCTTTCATCCAGGCTCCTAAGTTCTCTTGGTTGTCGCTATTGTTGACTGCCAGCTCCCCAACATATGTGGTAGGAACTTAATCCAAAGCAACAGTGTTGAGAAGTGGGTCGCGATGTCGCCACTCTTGTGAAAGAATTAATGCTGATTATAAAAAGGTTCAAAGTGAAAGTCTGATCTCGGTATTATACACTGCATGAGTGTGTGTGAGTGTGGTTTCTTGCCCTTCTACCCTTGGAGTGTACCTTAAGAAGACACTTGCCCCTTCAGCCTCAGGCTGCCAGTCTCTCTAACACATTCTCTCATTGTTTATGAATCATCAAGTCTATGACATTCTATTATAGCAATACAAAGTAACCTAAAACAATCATCAACCTATATGTATTTTAAATTTTTCTCAATCATGAGATAGATGGCTGAGTAAGTTACTGACAAAATTATCAGAGGAAGGTAATTTGTATATTTTATATTAAAAGAGGTCAAAGCATTTCAAATTGCACTTCTTGCTCTGCAAGGTATAAATCAGACAGAAATGCTTATTTTTTTAATCAGATTAAGGTAATCTTTTTTCCTTATATAACCGATTTTGTTATGCAAATCAATCTTAGCAAATGTTACACCATTTCCAATGTTTCAGGGGATGCAATTATATGTTCAGGCTAAAGAAGCCAAATAAGAAAATAATCTTTACCAGAAAGTTGTTTAGAATCAGATCATGATGACTTTTCCTTTTTTGAGAAAGCGAGAAGGTGGTGGCTAACGTACAGCCTCTCTCAACAGTTTCTAATCCAGCACTGGAGTGTGTAAGCTCTCTAACCCGTTATATCCCTGCCATACCATTATAACACGATACCTGTGGAGGGGTGAGAAGGATTTATAAACAACAGAGACATATTCCTCACAGTATGAAGACTCCAAAGTTCATGGTTAAGTTGTTGACAAAATTTGTGTCTGGTGGAGGTCTGCCTTTCATGGATAACACAGTCCATGATCTCACAGAGTACAAACAGGCTTGCCCCTATTGTCTTTATAAAGGAACTAATCCTATTCATAAGGCCAGGCCTTTCATGATCTAATCACGTTGCACAAGCCTCACCTTTTAAGACTATAGTGTATGCAATCTTGCTCAAATATGAGTGTTGGGAGAAATGCCAACACCGTTTTCCTAGCATTTTAGTTTCATAACGTGCAAAGGGAGAATAATACTTAGAAATATTTTATGTGTAAAGAAAGTATCACTCAGAAATTTTTAGAACTATAGTCATTATATAGTAAATATTTATCACAACAACAACAAAAACATTTCAGCATTAACCACTATGCTAGGCAAGGATTTTCTCCATAGCCCTTAGTATCCTGGAACTCACTATGTGTATCAGGGTGGTCTTGAACTCACAGAGATCTGTCTACCACTGCTTCTTGAGTCCTGGGATTGAAGGCATGCACTAGCATGCCCATCTTAAGCTACAAATTCTTAACCTTAGCTCTATTGATGTAACACTGAACAACTCATTTTTAAAGAAATTTAATTGTACAAGTGTTAGGGTTTTTTTTTTTTTTTTTTTTTTTTTTTTTTTTTTTTTTTTTTTTTGCTGTGAAGTGACACCATGACCACAGCAACTCCTAGAAAGAAAAGCATACAGTTTCAGAGGTTTAATCCATTATCTTCATGTCAGAAAGCACAGCAGCATGCAAGCAGACAAGGTGCTGGAGAAGTACCATAGAGTTCTACATCTGGGTTGGCAGGCAGCAGGAAGAGATAGTTAGCTATTAGGGCTGGCTTGAGTTTTTGAAACCTCAAAGCCCACCCCCAGTGACACACTTCCTCCAAGAAGGCCACATTTCCTCCAACAAGGTCATACCTCTTAATACTACCACTTCCTATGAGCCTACGGGGACTATTTTCATTTTCATCTCCACAATTAGTAAAATGTGCAAAGGCCTCTTTGCTAGATTCCAGCAGTATCTCCTTAGTGCTGCAACCAAAAATACTCCCAGGATAATCAAACATTGCCAAGGGTTACCAAAGAAGGAAAGCTGCCAATGAGAACCTCCACACTCTACCCCCAAGTAGGTATAGTCACCACACCCAAGTGGGAATAATGCTAAAATCAGATTTTTGAAAGCTAAGCTAATATATTGAGATTTTTCATTCTCTCTCCTATCTACTTCAGCAAACAATTTATCTCTATCCAAGTTTTTCCTCCATATGACTACATCAATATAAGCATGTGAGCATGCATGCACATGCGCACACACACACTCACACACACACTCACACACTCACACACACACACACACCAAGTATGTGGTATATTTGGTGGTTTGTTTTTGTATTTAAAAGGATCATACATGAATTAAGTGAAAACTTTATTTATAGCCCAAGGAAAAGAGATAATAAAAAATTACCACTTAGGCCATGGGAGCATAAAACTGACCATACATAACCTCTTACAGTGAAGTTCAAACTTACTAATGGCTTCACTCCAATCAGTGCCTGGACAGAAATACAACAGAGCCAAAAGTACTCTTAAACCTTCCTTCGAAAGCTGCTACACTGGAAATCTGCAAAAGACCTCTCAGTGACTAAAATACATTCAGTATTATTTTCCCAAACATCCTATAGTAGAATAGATAGCGCCAGATAATGTGTCTGGCTCATATTTAAGGAATTTACTTGGTCGAAATATTTCACCGCTATACTAGCCTTTGGTTTGGCACAAGAGAAGATAGCTGCGCCGTGACAGAAACACAGGATTAGTGTGGCTAACGGGAAGAAGTCTGTCTCTTGTGCTTGTGCATGCTGATACACCCACTATATGGATAATGAGGACCCTTATTCCCCACACAGCACATACACGATTTAATGACTTACACATGCCAGGCTGATGGACTCCTCTGAGTGTTCCTCTACTCCTTGGTGACTTTGACCATTCTTTTGGGGGAATCTTTACTCCCCATCTACTTAATGAGCTCCCCCATGTCCATATCAGTTTCTAGGGTCACTGCAACAGAACAAGTTGCTGGCTACAAGCGACATAAATCTAGTATCTTACCGTTGAGGCTAGTTTTTGATAGGGAACGCCCCTTTTGAGATCCATGCTAGACTTCCTTGACTCTTACAGCTAGCTTATGGTCCTTGCCGGAGACCCTTGGCTTCCCCCCTGGCATGGAGGTGCCTCACTCCAACTGTCTCTGTTGTGTCAAGGCCACTTTCTCCCTCCGTGACAGTGTGCTCATGCATCTTCTTAGAAGAATGACAGTCACACTGCCTAAAGGAAACCAACTCCAGTACGATCTCTTCTTAGCTAATTATATCTGCAACTAATGCTCATTCAAAGCATCATTCATGGGGTTCCAAGAATAAGACTTTAGGGGAACACAACTCAACAGGAGTTATACTATTTGACAATTCACTTAAATATAAGTCTTGTTTGTGAAGTGCCTGTTGTTTCAAAATCACGAGCTTAGGGCGTCACAGCCCGTGCAAATTCATAGCACCCGTTTCGCATGCTTGTGTTCGCTCTTCAAAGGTAAGTCCTATGTCTTCGTCTTCTATGACAATAGGTAGCACCTGCATGGGCTTAATAAATCTTTGCAAAATGATATGAATTAATTCAACTTCATCTAGATCCTCAGGACAAATTGATATCTAGCCCATTAAACTCTAAATAAAGAAAAATGAAATAGGGTGTAGTCTCACAAAGTTTTCAACAATGACAACAGAAAAATGAGGTTCTTGGAATTTTGTTTTTTTAACCTGTGACTGCATAACAACAACAGAAGTGGCACCTCAGAAGCTCATCAGAGCCAGACAGTAAATTTTATATTGATGATATAAGGAAAATTTACCTTCTGAGGATTGCTAGCCCCTAACAGAACAGGCAATACTGAAGGACACCGCTTAGTAAAAGAAGCATTCCAGAGTTGGCCTTAGTGATGCATGCCTTTAATCCAAGCGCTTTAGAGGCAGAGGTAGGCAGATCTCCATGAGTGGAAGGCCAATTTGGGCTACAAAGCAACTTCCCAGTCAACCAGAGCTCCACGGTGAGACCTTTCTTCGTGCTCACAGTGTATTTTGCTATAGAAATTATTTCTGGCTATTGTTATAACTACTGAAGAGGTAATTATAAATCAACTAAGATTAATTGAAATACAAAAGTAGAGCATTTGTATATTTTTGAAATTTGCATAACGAATTTAACTTTCACAACATATTTTCCTTTTAAAATGTTTCTTGTAGAGACGTTTCACAGACAAGACAGGTGAAAACAGGCACATGAAAAGATTTTCAACCTTATTGGTCATTAAGGAAATGTCAATTAAGACAGAATGGTATTGCAACACATCTGTTGTCATGCTAAATTTGAAAGACTAGCCATACCAGGTGTGAGGAATTGGAGGCAGACTCTGCTGCTGAGATCTCAGAATGCTACAAACTCTTCTGAGCAGAGCTTGACAGTGCGTTAAGAAGGGGATTATCCTGCAATATTACCTAGCCATTGCATTCCTAGTGATATTACTTGGAAGAAATGAAAGCATGCACTCATGTAAGAACTTGAACCTGACTTTTGAATTCTCATAGCAGCTTTATTTGTAATGACTCCTGAACTAAAAAAAAAAATAATAGGCATCCATCAATATAAATAGACAATAGTCTGCAGAAATGAGAGAGTAACTTTTCAGCAATAAAAGGCATGAAATGTTTCTACTCCAGAGATGAACACTAAGTTAATTATACTGACTGAAAAAAAATGCAGTTTTAAAAAGCACACTGGATAACTATATCTATAGAAAACTCTAGAAAATGCAGACTAACATATACTCATAGAAAAGTAGGAAAGGCCAGGAATATAGGATCACTAAGAGACCCATGAAGAGTGGCAGAAGATGATACTGTCTTGATTGTGATGGTTCTTTCCTGGGTCGATAGACCTGCAAAGCTTGTCAAATTATACACATGAATATGTGAAGTTCTATAATAATATATAAGCTACCGAAAACAAAATAATTCCTCCTGAAGCTTGGATATTGTAGCTTGGTCTGAGAGAATAGCATTGATATTAAGACTTAATTACATTTCCTTTGAAGTACCCATTCTAGCTTTCCCTGTTGTAACAGGCCTCATTTAGATAGCATGAGCTTTTCTGAATTTTGTTTAGCAAAAAAGACATTTGAGAATTCAGAATTTTATAGCAGTAGGGAGCATTTTTTAATTTTTTCTTTGTGTCTAGTTGTGTTTACAGGGAGAGTGGCTTCTGTGGGGAGCCAACTTGTGTCTGTGTATCCCATGTGGAGGGGAGAGGTTGATGTCAGGCTTCTTCCTCAACTACTCATCTTATTTTGAGACAAAGTCTCCAGCTGAACCTAGAGCTTGGTATTTCAGTCTGCCTGGGGTTTTCCTGTGACCACTCTCAATACTGTGTGTGTTGATTAGTTTTGTCAATTTGACACAAACTAGATTTACCTGGGGAGAGGGAGACCCTGTTGAGGAGTCTCCTCCATCAGACTGACATTTCTTTGAGGGTGTTTTCTTGTTTAGTGACTGATGTGGTGTCCACCTCACTTTGGATTATAACTTTCTGTCTTAGTTTGCTGTGATGGAGCGTTCTAACCAAGAACAGCATGGGAAGGTTATTTAGTCTAGCGTATACTTCCATCACTGTCTAACACAGAGGGAATTTAGAGGAAGGACAGAAGCAGAGGCCATGGAGGAAGGCTGTTTACTGACTTGCTTCCTGTCTCACTCAGTTGGCTTTCTCATCCAACCCAGGATAACCCACCCAAGTGTGGCACCACCCACAACGGGATGTGTGCTCCCACATCAATCATTGATCAAGAGAATGCATGCAAGAGTTACCTACAGGCCAATCTGAAGAAGGAAATGCCTTTTGTTGAAGTCTCCTTTCCCAGATGAGTCTCGTTTGTGTCAGGATGACAAAAGCAAACCAACACCAAGATTTAGAGATGCATGTGCCCAGCATGTGCAGGATCTGAACTCAGATTCTTAAGCTTGTATGCTGAGTACTTTATCCAATCAGCCATTCCCCCAGACCTTATTTTGAATTTTTTTAACATCTGAGCATGTAACAGTGTAAGCAAAGTCTGTGTTTTTGTTTCTTGGCCACCCAGACTGGAATAATCACAGAAAAACTAGATGAATTGCAACACTGGGCAAGAGCTCAAGCTTATTCCTAGCTAGCTCTTATATCTTAAATTAATCCATTTCTATTTTTGTGAGTCTTCAAAGTTTTTAAGATTCCCTTCCAGGGTTCAGTTAAAGGTGCCAGGAACTAAAGAGAGGTCGAAACCTGAGGGTAAAGATCTGAGAGGTGAGAAATCTGCTCACAACAGGAATGTCTGTCTATGTTTATTTTTCTCTCTTCGATCCATCATTGCTCATTGTTCCACCCCTTACTTGTTTTTCTTGTTCTACATTGTTCTTAGTTCTACATTGTTCTAACATTGTCACAAATGTTACCAGCCATATATATCCCTAAAACCAGCAATTCCCCAACCCAATAGGTACCAGGGCTGGAATCCTTCTGCCCCACAGAAAATCAGATCAGAGTTTTCACACACACACACACACACACACACACACACACACACACACAGAGAGAGAGAGAGAGGGGGGGGAAGGAGGTAGAGAGAGAGAGAGAGAGAGAGAGAGAGAGAGAGAGAGTTCTTAATGGAGAAAGTTAGTAAGAAAGGAATTAAATCATCAGGGAATTCTTGGGGGGTTGCACTACATCATTAGGTGATAGATGAAAGAGCTAAAAGGTTTATTTTCAGTAAAATTATGAATAGGGCACAGATTTTATTTTAAATCACTGCTTCACTTCTTTTCTCCCAGTATGCATAGAGGCTGTGAGGTAACTAGGAAACGTCGGGGAAGCTGATGGCTATCGATCAGATAGCACACACACCAGACACCGTAGTTTCTACAGGCCCAGGTCTGGATTTAGACTTACTGCTCTAAGCAAAGAAGAGACCCAGGCCTCTAAATTATCAGTTCCAGGCTACGCTGCTATCAACCCTTCTGATAGAGGGTGTTGTGGAGTAAAACCAGAGCAGCTGCTTGGGCAGGGAGTAATCGATGTCGCTGGAGATCTGTGAATATCTTCTTTGCCTGGACCCTAAACTCTGACGAAATACCTGCTGATAAAGATAATTGCAGGAAGGCAGATCTCTGTGCTTACCTAGGAGAGAGGAACAAGGCCTGGCCATGGGAAACTGTTATGAACAATGGTAACAAATACGGAACAGAAAGGGAGTTAGCTACAGTGAAAATCTACAGCAAAGGACAGCCACTTATTTACAAAGCCCCTCCTTCACTTGTGAAAAAATGATTGGGCAATTACTGTATAATGTTGCGGCTTGTAACATCTATTATTTTATAGTTTACCATGAGGCTTGTGGTTTGTTACCTCACGTCTTGCTTCTTGAGCAGCAACATGGCGTCTCCTTGACTCTGCCTTCTTTCTCCTACATTCAATTTAGTTTTCCTATCTAGTTATATTCCATCCTGCCATAGACCAAAATAGCTTCTTTATTAACCAATGGTCATAAAACACATCCACAGAGCCAGGCGGTGGTGGCGCACGCCTTTAATCCCAGCACTCGGGAGGCAGAGGCAGACGGATCTCTGGGAGTTCGAGGCCAGCCTGGTCTACAAAAGCTAGTTCTGGGACAGGCACCAAAGCTACAGAGAAACCCTGTCTCTAAAAATCAAAAAAAAAAAAAAAAAAAAAAACATCCACAGCATACGGAGGGGAATCCCATATCATCAAAAACATGTAAGTTTCTACAAATCGGTACATCCTGAGATATACAACTAGAAAGTTGACATAAACAGCAAAATGAGATGAATTTAAAATTAAATAATGTCTTTGTAATTATAATGTTTAAAACCCTTATACAATTTTCTTGGAAAATAAGAAAATGGAGTCTGAGATTGCTAATGTAGGCTTTTAGGACCACACAAGTAAAAGGATTTAAGAGGCCCATGAAGGTAAAAATTTAGTCAGAAACATATTTTACTGAAAGTACGAAATTGTCAAGATCACTTGGGTGTTCCCAGCTTAGACAAACTGAGACAATGTTGAGAACAGGCATACAAGCTCATAGGAGCATGGGCATATGAAAGTTTTTTCCAATAGAAGGAAGGTAAGACGCTCGATGGACCATTGGTATAGGTTTGAGTCCAACGCTGACATAAAACAATGATTGTTTTATGTCACAATTTGGAAGAAAAGGTAGAAAGAGCACGGATGTTTTACTTAAGTAGGAAACAGATGCAAAAGAAGAAAGGAAGAATCCATGATAGCACAATATTGTGGAAACAGAGAACTGAAAGACTACAAAATGTGTGGATTAAATATTAAGAAGGAAAGCAGGGCAATAAAGGGAGGAAGTGAAGAATGGTTTCAGAAGGACAGGTGAGGGAACTAGGTGGTGTTGACAGTGAACAGCTAAGTTTATTGAATCCCAGAAGGAGGGGAACACAAACAACACATTTGAAGGGTGATGATCACCCGTGGCAGCCGGAGTGAAAACCTGATCCTTCTATTGTCCCCAAAGGTAAGGCCCATCATTTCCTGCTAGACCATAGTGATATCACGGGAGATAACATGAACTTTCTGGAAAGTATTTTGTCTTCACTTTTATTAACAACTGTTTCAATAAGTTATTGGAGAAAATAAAAGGTTCCTCAGCTGAAGGAAGCCCACTGAGTTTTAGAAGAGGCTCCATTACCGTAGGCTGTATTAATTCCCTGGGTCAGCTTAACCAGCAGGTGATTGAGCCTAACTTTTATCTTTGTGACACCAGTCAAGCCAGAAGAACAACTTCACTGAAAGTCCCCTCTCTACCCAGGACCTGAAGCAACAGAAAATGGGCATAACCAGGAGGCCAGGGAAAGATGGGTTTTCTCTTAGGAATGTATCTTCTGCCTTGACTAAGAACCAGTAGAAAAGAGAGTTGGGCCATAGGGATGGTCAACTCCTCTGTAACTGTACTGTAATAGGACAAAAGCAAGGGAGAGCAAAACATTTCATATTTTTGGTACAGACTCTCAATTATACACAATTATGTCCAAGTCAAACGGTTCCTGTTAAAACTTGTAAATTTTTTTTTCTGGCCTACCTGGTTTGAAAAGTTATATTAGTGTGTACTGGATAAGTCTGTGAGATAGCATCTCTAGATCTGAAAAGACTTTGCATTATAAAACATTTTATCACAATGAAAGATTTACTCTTCTTAGGACTTTGTGTTCTGTTATTTAGGTATCATATAAATATAGCCAACCCTCTGTACCCTCAGATCCTACTTCCATAAATTCAATCAACAATCACAAAGTCAAAAATGGTTTAACAATAAGAAACAATAAAAATTAGAAGTGTATTACCGAAGTGGGGTTTACACTGTAGCAGGTATCATCAATCACTGATAGACGAATTATGCTACACAAAAGGATTGTATGGGTTACATGCCAATACACCATTTTCTACAGGGACTTGAGCATTTCTGAATTTGGTATCTGAGGTGGGGGTGGGATCCTGGAACCAATTCCCATGGATTTCAAAGAGCAGGTGAATATGTAGAAAGACATGTATACTCACATGTAGGTCAGGTTGATTTCAAAGAATGTTCTCTTCACTTAGACTTGATAGAGGTAATAGCAGTGATCTAAACTGGTACGAATGTCCACTGCAGGAAGGAGTCCTGGATAGATTTCAGATGACGAGGTTAAAGATGGGCCCAGAAGAATCAGTAGGTTATAATGCAGAGATAAATAAAGCATGATGCATGAGTCTACAATCCAGATATACCTTTTCACTTGGCCCTTCTCCTGGAAATGCTACGGACCCAAGAGACTCTAGGAATTGATTGCATTAGAATGCAATTGTTCTAAGGCAAAGAGCAAATCCTCCAACTCCAGGATTCCTAAGAAGTCGTGTTTCATTTTGTTGATTGTACCGATTATACTTTTTGGGATGAACAGGGGCAAGACCTTCAAAGTGTCTGCATCCAAAGGGTCCACTGATAATAAATGAGATGCAGGTGGGCCTTGGTATGCAGTGACGGGATCCCGAGGCTCGAGATCAGCCTTCCTGATAAGCTAGAATTGGTTCCAGGTTTGTAATTGGCAAGTGTCTACAGAAATGTGCTAAGATACCAACTTCCACCCGCTTCCCTGTGCATTGCCAGTGAAGGTACTGGAACACATGGTCAGACTGAGAAGTGGAACCATCCTAGAGACATGAGACAATGTATCACCGGACAACCAGCGGAGCTGAGTTGTCCTCATGTGAGGAAACAAAGCAGCCTGTCCTGGGAGGGACTTTCCTGCCTGATAATGTCAGAGCACATGAAAAGTTTAGCCAGAGAACAGGCACCAGAAAGCCCATGTTTTGAAATGTAATTTTCAGTCGCCTGGCTACGGTCAACTCGAAAATTGCTCAGTGAACAACTGTTTTTAAAATAGCCATTTGGTGACAATCGTTTTTGTCCTTGCACAGTACGTGAGGCTGTAATGCCAACCAGCCTGATTTCTCCCCTCATCCGGTTAATCATTACATCTGGCAGGTAAGGAACACCTAGATGTTTGCTAAGATTATCAGAACAAACCTCTCTTTGTCGTTCTGTCAGATGACAGAAACACAGTGTCGCTCATTCTAAGTCAGATATCTTAGCCACACCTCATCGCCACCTCCCAATTCCCTGATTCAAAGAAGTGGCAGAACTAACCGCATGCTCACAACACGAGGAGTTAAACCAGATTCTCTTTCCCTCTTTGCCTTCTACTTAAATACATAAAATAAATAAATAAAATCACTAAGTCCTCCCTCAAAAATATTTCTACAGCTTGCCTTACATCTTTTATTTATGTTTAAAAAATCTTTCATAAGTCTTACCATACTAGCTTTCTATCTTATCCTTGTGTTTTCCCGCTTCTATCCACTGTACCAGTCCTCGCCATAGGCATTTAGGTGAATATCTCTCATTTATTTGCTGCTTTGCACAAGATTTCCCTGTGACTTTCAATTGCATGCAATAAAATGCAAGCACTTGCTTCATATCCTTGCTTCCTCATTGTGCTGAGCTGCACCCTCCTCTCAAGAGATGGTTCCTATCTCTTCTTCCTTCTGGCATCCTTCACATTCCAGCAATACCTTCCTCGAGGAGTTTACCCGAAGGCTGCAGGCCTTTCTATTGTGCTCTCCATAAGATTCAAAACACAGAACGTTCACTATGTTTTCTGCAGGAGAGATCAGGCAGAGCCTGCCTGTTCTCAGGTCAAAGAAATGTGTTCTAAGACTAGGGTGTGTGTGTGTGTGTGTGTGTGTGTGTGTGTGTGTGTGCGTGCGGCTGGGGTGGCTCAGTCTGCAGCACGCTAGCCTAGCATTAAGGGGCCTCTGAAACTCAGCACCACACAAACAGGGCAGGTTGTGCAATCCTGACATCTCAAACCTGTGGAGGTAGAGGAGAAGGGTCAGAACTTCAAGGTCATCATCATTTAGTACACAGTAAGTTCGAGACCATCCTGGGGTATATAAAACCCTGTCTCAGAAAGCATGTGTCATATGATGAAACTTCCTGATGAAGATGTTAACCTAGCATATATTTTAAATGATTTTTTTCATAGCACTCAATTAGAAAGTTACTATTTTCTATTGTTTATGCTTGTTTGCCCTTCTCAGACCCTGGAAACCATGGCGTTTTTAATTATGCAGTCATTGTATCTTCCTTTGCAATTATATTATCAAATATAGACTTTGCTTATGTTTTCACTCAGCAGCAATTTTCTCAGAATTTCCCACATACCAATGTGTTTGGCTACCACTGGTATTTCACATTCTATGTAGTATTCTATTGTAGGTGTATATACAATATTTTGTCACTTCTACCATGAATAAAAGCTTGTATTCACTTGTTAAAAAGTTACTACAAACACTGTTGCTATGAAATCTTGAAATTATTTCCCCAGAGCTTGTGTGTATCGTAAGGTAAAATGATGGACTCATCAATCACATGCTTTCTAGATAATGTAAATGTTCCCCAACATGCTTTGCTGAAGTGTAACTTTTGATTATTTGATCATGGTTCTAGTCCTGGGGATTGAACCTTGGACCTTCTCCTCCTAAGCAGGGGCCCTACCACTGAGCCCCAGTCCCAGGTCTTCTTACATTTACTTCTAATACTGTCAGCACTTTTTATGAATATAAAGTTTTGGAAGCTGGAGATGGCTTAGCTGTTACAAGCACTGCTTGCTCTTCCAGACGTCTGGGTTTGATTTCCACCATATACAATACAGCTGGCAACTGTCTGGAACTTGAGGACCAGAAGATCTCATATATCTTCTTCTGGCCTCTTCAGGTATCACATATATACAGGCAGACAAAACATGGAAAACAATAAATAAATTATATATATATATCACATATGTTTATTGCATTAAATTCAGTAATTTGTATAGAGCTAAATCTTTTTTTAAAAATCTTTTCTTTTTAATGATGTAGAATGTAACAATTCTTTTCTACCAAGAGGTCAGAGATTATTTGAGGAAGTTCAAATCTTGATTTCCAAGAAATAATTTATTAACAAAAATTTGCCAGATTGTCAGAAACAATAAGCCTCATTTTCTTAACAACAAGTTGCTATTTAGCGTCAATTCATATATATATATATATATTTGGGTTCATTAAACAGTGCTCTCAAGTGGAAACCTCAGAAAGAGCTTCCAAAGTAAATGTCCCTTCTGATCTCCTGTGTCTTTCTGTCTCTTAATCCACATCGTTCTCCATGGTCAGCCACGAAAACCAGAAGTCCTTTCATTCCAGCCCATTCTGGAAAGGCCTTGCCCCAGATCTTGGAGCGTGGGGAGGAATGTGGAAACTGCTGGCCAGAGACTCTGCACGGACAGGCCGGCTAGCTTTCTGCTCTTAGTCTGTGTCATTACACACACTGACTTGTATGTTGGATCGGTTTCCTCAAAACTTCCTATGCTTTGCAAAAACCGAGCATAAAAATACGGTAGTCGTGTGGCTGTGATGGCTCAGCCAATAAGGACGCTCGCTACCAAGCCTGAACAGTTGACTTCAGTCCTCAGGACCCACATGGTCTAAGGAGAGAACTGACTCCCACAAGTTGCCTACTGACAACAATGCACCAACTTGTGTATGCCCACGCATGCACCCCAAAATATTAAATTTTGAAAAAGAATAGGTCACCTTGAGTCTTCGTATTTCTGTATATTCTCAAACATCCCATGTGTTGTTCGCTGTTACAGTCTGCTGGATTGTGTCTACTTTTGTTGTGGGTCTCTGCCATGACCCCCTTGAATGGGTAATGAAGGGACAACAGGCTTTCTTGTAGTATCTGTCTATTATTTGAATTCTTACTATGTTTTATTAACCCATTCATTTCCCCTGAACCAATAAAGTATTGCTAACTGGTAAATTAAATAATTACTACTAATAATAATGTTTGAAATAAAACTTTACTGTCACATAAAGGTTTTCTAACCTTTTCGTTAGGAATTTTCCTAGCTATAATTTCCTCTTTGTTCTTCCAACCTTTTCATAATCTTCCTGTTATATTTCTGAGACAATTTTATTGAGCATGTGACTGATACATAATTTAGTTTTTAGATCAATTTGAGGGAAATTTGCATTTTTATTGCATTGAAGTCTTTCGTATTAAATATTCTGTTTCAACTGCCTGGCTTGTCTTTCAATTACATGGTCATCAGTACCTTTCTCAGAAGACTTTCAGCTTGCCAGAAAGTATCCACATTTATGTTTATATCACGACATACAAAGATATTTTTATGATTTTGTCATTATTTAGCTTTGTTACTCTTCTCCCTTCCTTCCTCTGTCCTCTTTCTCTTTTCTCTTTTCTGAGGTACTACCTAGATCCTCTTGCAGGATTCTTAATGTAAACAATTGCATTTCTAGAGATTTTAGAGTCATTTTTATAAACTAAGGCATTTCACTTGCCTTTTTAGGGTCTACTCTTTTTTCTTTTATCCTAGCATACAATACAAATAATTTTCATTATGGCAATTTCCAAAAAAGTTTTCTTTTTTACTCTTTCTTTTATCTTTACATCTTCTCTCCCTCCTGTAGTTTTTTTTCTTCCTCTTTGCACACCCCCCAAATAAATACACAGCGACTTATAAATGCCGAACCTTAGATTGGCTTGTTTCTAGCCAGCTTTTCTAAGTTAAATTAACCTGTTTCTCTGTAACTATGTTTTGTCTCTGGACTTTTTACCTTTCTTTATTCTATCTCTTTCTTTCCCTCTTACTCTGTGGCTGGCTGTGTGGCTGGGTGCCTGGCCCTCATGTCCTCCTCTTTCTCCTTTTCTCTCTCTTCCCTTTCAAGCATAGATTTCTCCTACTTTTTCTCTCTGCCTGCCAGCCCTATCTATCCTTTCTCTGCCCAGCTATTGTCCATTCAGATCTTTATGCTGTCTTAGGCACGCAAAGTAACACAGTTTTGTAGAGTTAAACAAATACAACTTCATCTGCATCATTAAACGAATATTTCACCGCATAAACTAATGTAACAAACCTTAAACTAATATTGCACAATACCATCCCACCCTTGTCTCCATCCATACCCTATGCAGCCTCTTTTCCCCTTTTATATCACATGGCCCTTTTGTCCCCACTCACCTTCGTCAGCATCTTTTGTCCCCCTCTCCTATCTTCTCTCATAGCCTATATCCACTCTGATATCCCCTCGTTAAAATGGTTTGTGTATGGTAGAGAACACCTGAATTTTGTCTTCCTGTGTCTAGGTCACTTCATATAATACTGTCAAGAACCTCGCCTTTCCCTGCAAATTTCATTTTTTCCTTTGTAGCTGAGTAAAATTCTTTGTGTATATATGTGACATTTTCATTATCTGTTGTTTTGTTGATGAGCGGTAAGATGTTTTTTTCTTTCATGCTGTTGTGAATCATGCGGATATAAACATAGCTATGCATTCATCTATGTGGTAAGATATATGTACGGGGAATGGTGGAACTTGGTCATGTGGTAGCTCTATTTTCAAATTTTAGAGTAAATAATGGATATACGATTTTACAACCCTTTCAGAATATTGCCATTTTTTGTTTATATTTTGTTTGTCTGTTTTTATTGTTATTATTCTATTTTTGAGACAGGGTCTCACTATATAACCCTAGCTGGCCTGGAACTCACTATATAGACCAATCTGGCCCCAAACTCAAAGAGATCTTCTTACCTCTGCCTACCAAGTTTTGGGATTATCATTTATTTTCTTGGCTATAGCCATTCTGACTGGGAGAAAATGAAATCTCAAAGTTGTTTTCATTTTCATCCTCCTGATAGATAAGGACGGTGAACACTTTTAAAAGTGCCATTAGCCATTTGTGTTTCTTCTTCTGAGAACTGTCCATTTCATTAACCTATTTATTGATTGGCAGTTTTCCTTTATAATATTTAATTTATTTTCATTCTTTATATGTTGTAGACATGAACTTCTTCTCTGGGGTATAACTGGTAAAAATTTGCTCCCATTCTGTAGGCTGCTTAGACACTCTGCTAATGAAATGGGGGGGGGCTGTTTTGTCCTTCGGTGTACAACATTTTAATTTTATATAGCCCCATTTATTAGCTCATTGAACTATTTTCTGTCCTGTTCAGAAAGTCTTGCTCATACCAATAACTTAAGTATATTCCCTATGTTTTCCTCTAGCACCTTCAACATTTCAGGTTTTAAATTAAGAGTAAAATCTATCATCCATTTTGAATGGTTTTTGTGTAAAGTTGGAAATGATTTTATTATTCTGCCAAAACATTCAATTTTTACGAGTACCATTTATTGAACAGGCTTACCTCCAACCCAAGTGTATATTTTTGGCAAAAATTAGGTGGTTATAGCTATGCGTACGTATCCCTAAGCCCTCTAGCACATCCTATTGGTCTACATAGCTATCTGTTTTATAGCAGTTCCATGTTGTCCTGCTCACTCTAGTTCTATGGTATAATTTGAGATCAGGAACTGTGGTACTTCAGCAATATTCTTTATGCTTATGAGTACTTTGGTTATTCTTGTCCTTTTGTATCTCCATATAAATTATTGGATTCCTCTCCCTGCCCACTCCAGTCCTATGAAGAATGTCATTGGAATTTTGGTGGAGCTTGCCTCGAATGTATAGCTACCCTTAGTTAATCTAGTCATTTTCTCAATATTAGTTCTGCCAGTCTAGGAGCATGGCAGTTCTCTTCATCACCAGCATTATTTTTAATTCATATTTTCACTGTCTTAAAACATTCACTGCAATGGCCTCTTACTTCCTTTAGTGGGTTTGTTTCTAAGTATTTATTATGCAGGTGCTAGTGTGACTAGGACATAGTCCCTAAATTTCCCAAGCAAGTGTATTATTGGCATGCCAAACTACTGATTTTTTAGATGCTTGCATAGCATTCTAAACTTTACTGAAAGTATTTATAAAATCTAAGACATGTCTGGTAAAGTCTGTAGGACAAGAGACCCTGTAGTATAAGAATTATTCCATTTGAGAACAGGGAATACTTCTTCCTTTCCTATTTTTATCTCTTTCTCTTCTTTTATTTTCCCTGTTAGACACCAGGCATTATATTGAATAAAAATGGGTAGGTAGGAGGTACCCTTTTTGCATTATAGATTTTGGATAAAATATTTTCAGTTTCCCCCATTTAATATAAGGGTTGATATAGGTATGTTTTACATGTATATTCTTTTATTATTTGTAATTTCTCTAGAACTTTTATTATGAACTTTGTCAAATGCTTCTTCCTCATATATCAAGACGACCAACTCCTGTCCATAAGGTTGTTTATATATTGGATCACCTTTATTGATTTATGTATGATGAATCCACATTTGCATCCATGGGACTTGGGATGGAACCTATTATATCATAATGTTTGATCTTCTTACTTTGCTCTTGAACTCTCGCAAGTACTTTGTTGTCAATATGTCTTTATCTGGTTTTGTTATCAAGACAAGATTGGCTTCACAGGCTGAATTTGCTTACGCTATTTCTCTTCCTGTTCTGTGGAAAAGATGGGAAGTGTTAGCATTTCCTCCTCCTTGAGCGATTGGTAGAGAGCATGTAGGAAGGGGAGCAGATGAAGAGGAAACCCTGAGGCAGACAAAGGCCCATGAGCTGTGGAAGGGGTTATAAAGTTCATTGCTTTTCTAGTTTTAACAATGCTTGTTTGTTTTTTGTCATTTTCTTTGGTGGACAAGTGCATTGAAATGTAGTTGAGTTAAAAGTGGAAAATCCTAACTGAATCTCCATGGCTTCTAATGGTCACTCTAACCCCTTTGCTGCTCACTGCAGTGTATGGAGTTTGGGTCTGGGAAGGGGCTTGCTTCAGGAGCTGGGTAAATCTAGCTACAAAACGGTTTTTTTTCCAAGTCAGTTACAATAAAGTTATTTTTATAAAAAAAAATTTGTTTGATAGAATTCAGTAGTGACTCCATCTGGTCCTGGGTTTTTCTTTGTGGGGAAACTTTTAATTACTGCTTCAATCTCATTGCCCACTACAGGCCTATTTAAATTATTTATATCTTCTGGATTTAATTTAGGTAAGTCATATGTGTTCAGAAATTTATTCATTTGTCTTCTTCATACTAGTCTCTAATGACCATCTGGATTTCATTGGACTCTGTTGTTACTTATGTATTTGGATCTTTTCTCTCTTTATATTCCTGTCTTCTATTCTTAATATCTAATTTTCCAAGTTTATTTATTTACCATGCCATGCATTAAATGGAGAGTACTGATAAAACTAGGCTGATTTCTATCCCAGCTCCTCGTCTTCTTTTCTAATTTCTTAAGTTAAAGACACATTTCAACCAATTTCAGCCTTTTCCATTAAAGTAAAGGCAGTAAAGATGTTAATAGTTGTTGAGATGCCTCACTTGACATATATATTGAAATATAGTTGTTTTATGACAACTTGACGTAAGCTGGAGTCATCTGAGAAGAGGGAGTCTCAGTTGAGAAAATGCCTCCGTAAGATCAGGCTGTAGGCAGGACGGTGAAAGGTTTTTTTAATTAGTGACTGATGAGGGCAGGCCACAATAGTGGGTGGGGCCACCTCTGAGATAGTGGTCCTGGGTTTTATAAGAAGGCAGACTGAGGAAGTCATGAGGAGCAAGTCAGTAAGCAGCACCCCTCCATGGCCTTGCATTAGCTCCTGCCTCCAGGTTCCTGCCCTGCTTGTGTTCCTGTCCTGACTCCTTTCAATAATGGATTATGATGTGGAAGTGTAAGCCAAGGAAGCCCTTTCCTTTGGGGACTCTCTCATGCTATATAACAACTTTGCCTCCCCTAGGTCGCCTTTTCAAGAACCTATCTAAAAATCTAAATGTCTCAAAAAAAAAACTGACCTTTCTAAGTCTACATGTAGTTTTAATTTATCTGTTTTTGGTCATTTAAAATCCAATTATATACTATGTATAATGGAAGCCTTAGAAACTCATCGAAGTATCATAGTGTGCCGTAAACATATGATCGATATTTATAAATATTCCTTGGATACTTGAGGAAATGGTCTATAGATTTTCACAGGAGAGTTTTTTAATAGTGTTTTTTAAAAGATATTCTGTACATCCACTACTCTATGAACCTGGTTCATAAAATATTGAGAAAAGTACATTGAAAATATCTATTGCCATCATGATTTATTAATGTCTCTGTTCAGTTCTTATGTAATTGTAAAAAATACCTACTTAAAAGGTGTACTGCTGGATATACCCTAGAACTGTACAATGCTGCTGAAATAACTACCTTTGGGTAAGGATACATTTTGGTTTATTTTTATCTCATTAGAATATCCAAACCAACAATCCTTAGTTATATATATATTTATCCATTGCTGTCATTTTGCATTCAGTCATACTACAGCCTTATTTTAAAGTATCTCTTCTTTTAATTTATCGTGTTTTGTTTTTGAAATGGGCTCTTATTGTATAATCCTGGCTAGTCTGGAATTATGTAGATCAGGTTAGCCTTGAGCTCATAGCGATCTGCTTGCCTCTGCCTCCAAAGTACTGAGATTAAAGGTATGAATCATAACTCCTCACAAGGCATATCTTTTAAAAATAAAGCCAGTTAAATTTATTTTAGTCTAGTCCTTGTCTTCCAACTGGAAATGCTTCCAATTACAATTTCTGCAGTGGATGTGTTTATTTTTACCACTTTTCTTTGTACTTTTCATGTGTTCTTCTCTAATACTAAATCTTTTCTCACTGTGTTCTTTGGGGTTGGCTTTTCTTTAATTTTATTTTTTCACTTCTGCAAGACATAGCTTTCTTTATGCAGTCATTTTTACCCTTTTCACGCTACATTAATAATCTCTATGGATATAAATATCAAAGTCTAAAATTAGCATCATTCTCTTCCATTCCAACAACATAAGGACTTTAGAGTCCTGTGTTTCAAACACCATCCCTTTCCTGTCTTGCAGCTGTCCTTTTTGACAGTCATACTTTTCATAGGTAACTTGAAAATGCTTAGACTGACTAACCTCTTTTCTTTTCTCAGCTTTACTCTTCCTTCTCATGGAACAGATCTTTCATCAGCTATTGTTTTGCTTCAGAACGAGCTCACTCAAAGCATTTCCCACAGGAAAAGTCAAGGGGTGGCAATTCAGTCTTTAGTTCCAACAGTCCAGCTGAGAGCAGTGTATTGCAAACTCTTAACTCAGGAGTATACAGTCCAATACTCAGCCACCTACGGTCTGACCTGGTCATAAAAGTTTGTTGTTGTAAAGTACTGTTTTGAAGACACCCTACACTTTGGCAATCATTTAACAAGATTTACATTCTCTGGAAATGTTGAAGAAGTCCGGGACTCACCACTTAATTCTGTGTCCAGTGGGGTTGAGGCAGGCAACAGAATGAGGATTTCTTGGTAGTTCACCTTTTCATGGAGGATGCTGCTTCTTCTATCCAGCTTTACACAGGAATGCTTGTTGTGGGTTGTCACCTTGCTTCTGATGATGCTCTGGACGAGGTCCTGCATAAACCAAAGTCCACGTCATTTAGGTTTACCAAGCCTTTCCAGCCCTTACCTTTCTGAGTTCTGGCTTCCCTTGTTCTTTCAGCTTCTAAAGCTTCCCTTCATTTCCTCACTAGCTCAGTGGTGCCGTTAGAGCATCTTCAAATATTGCTTATGAAACATTTATGCTACAGAGAGGGTTGGTTTCAAGATTTTATACTTCATGTGCCAACTCTGATACACCACACTCCTGATAATTTACAGAAGGCCTCAGGATCGATGCTTTGTCCCTGACTCTGATAATCCACCAAGCTAAGGATCTGGGACATTTCAGTCAGCCTTTGGTTTCTGTTTACTTGCTTGAAGCACCTGAGGGCTCCTTTTAGACCCTTAAAAGAGAAATTATTTCAAATTTGCATAACCTCCTCTAGGAAAAGATTTAGCACTCTTAATAAAATCTTTAAGTTTTTAATGACCTTTAAGAAAATTAGGACTTGTATTAAACAAGGTATCAGCCATACTACTGCATGTAAGCTGCAAGTCAAAACCTTATAACTTCTGGGATTTTACTGTTCTTTACTTGCGTTCTAACTAAATCTATTCTTTTTCTAGCAAAATGTTCTTACCAACAGCGAATATTTGAAGTGATTCCCCATAGAAATTTATTTTTCTTGTAACAAAACTGAAATAAAACTATGATATTGTTCTTAACTAGTATGAAAAGTTTTCATTAATGACTCTCTAAGAAAAAAATCAATTGCCTTTCAATTTTCATTTCAAAGCTTATAGCTGCAATAAATAAGCATAACATAGTTCTACTGTCATCTAAACATTCTCCAACGCTAAGGGTGTTGCTCAATGACTGTTCGAATACTTAGCAAGTTAAAACCCCAGGTTCAAGCACCTCCCATAAGTAAGAGGTTTTTCTGAATCTTGTGGATATACAAGATAACCTTACAAGAGAATATTGTGTTTAACACTTTAATGCAGATTGAAAAGCAGAGTCTAACTAGAAATGTTCAACTAGGTTATGACCAAGCATATGAGCTTAACTTTTGTTTCTAGTTGAAACATGATATTTTTTTGTAATATTCTAGCCAAACTTCCTTCTCTGCTAAAAATTCATCATTATGCTAATCAGAACTGCATTAAACTTTTAATGTTCATGGATCCATATGAAGAAATTGAGAACTAGTACACTTATTCACTCTCTTTACATATATATACAAATAGATATATAGAGATAGATGATATATATTTATATACACTCTTCAAATATGTGTATACACATATTTCCTAACTTGTTTGAATTAAATGTTATGTAAAATTTAGATATTTTTTTTTTGGATTTTTTTCGAGACAGGGTTTCTCCGTAGCTTTTTTGGTTCCTGTCCTGAAACTAGCTCTTGTAGACCAGGCTGGCCTCGAACTCCCAGAGATCTGCCTGCCTCTGCCTCCCAAGTGCTGGGATTAAAGGCGTGCACCACCACCGCCTGGCCAAATTTAGATGTTTTGATAATTTAACTGAAATATAATAAAAGCTAAGCACAAGGGTGTTAGAAAAATCTAGATTTCTTCCCGCATAACTTTGAGTAAGTCTCACTTCTATGCATCGATCCTCTGCAAAACTAAACAATCCATGTCAAGATGTCCTGGGTTCAAATTCCACTTGAGATGCCTCCCAGCGTGTTAGCCAAGCTGCTGATGCTTATCTCTAGAAATCACACATCAATGTCAGCTGAGCCGTGAGGACTAGGTTGTGTAACACCCTCAGTCCAAGAATGATGCTGGGAGACTTCTGTTTAAAGGTCATGCACTGAACCTACCCACATCAATTAATTACTGAAAGACCAGTTCACTTTTTCCTTGAGATGCTTTTTTATGGTATTCCACTTACTATTTCATTAACATGTTCTTAATTTTAGCTTTTTTTTTTCCACCATGAAAAAAAAAGCATAAAGTTGGTTAGGGCAAAAGGAGTAAGACATTTTGAAATTAAAAAGATCATTTCAAGTTCAGAAAAAACCCACTTGTGTTTTGGTATGATCACACCTACAGTGCGTGTGTGTTGTTTAAAACTTGTGATTCCAACGTGGCTGCGGAGGCGAGGAATCAGTCTTCCAACTAATTGGCGTTGAATAAGTAGATTGAAATCTTGGAAAAAGGAGGAGAGAGAGAGAGAGAGAGAGAGAGAGAGAGAGAGAGAGAGAGAGAGAGAAAGTTTAGCCTCTCTGAGCTGTTTGGTTATAATAGCTACTACATAGACAGTTTCCATAAATACTTGTTTCTGCGCAAAGTCATTCTTTCTTTGATAAATACCCTTCAAAAGAACCTCAACGTCTTAAGTAAAAGAGAAGCACAGAGAGAGACAATGAGAGACCAAGACACAAATACACACACACACACACACACACAGAGAGACAGAGACAGAGACAGAGACACAGAGAGAGACAGAGAGAGAGAAGGGAAGGAAGAGAGAAAATACAATGAAAAGGAAAAAGGAATGAAGAAAGCAGAGAGAAAAAGAGAAGAAGGGAAACATGGAAAGAGCAAGAGAGTGTGAGAGAGAAGCATTGTGGTCTTGGTCGGTTAGAGAATGAGAGTCTGCAGCAGCACTACAGAAACCCAGAGAGACAGCGTGTCGTTGTCTTGAAAGCCACAAAGCTAAACAATTCCAAGAATGTCTGGCAAAGACCTTTTGGGAAGGGCAAGGTGGGGGAATGACTGGGAGGGGGAGCCCCCTCCGCTCCTTTACACGGTGTGATAGGATTTGGGAGACCTGGCGGAAACCTTCAGGTCACCCAAGGAACTGCTCTCGCGGCTAGTCCTGTGCGGCGAGGCGGGGGGTGAGCGCGAGGCGCGCGGGGCGCGGAGATGTGCAAGTGGCGAAGCTGGACCGAGTGCAGGCGAAAGCTGCAGAGCGGCCACAGTGAGGGGTGAGTCTCGGGGTGAGGGTCCGAGGGATGCGGGCTTCCCTGGTGCCCTCCCGCCCCGAACCCTAGCGGGGCCTGGAACCTCCCGTGACTCCGGCCTCCGCTCCTCTGAGCGCGCGGCGCTCGGGCGCACCCTGGGGACGCACCGAGTGGTGGGTGCTCTCCCCGGCTGGGGGCCAGTCTGCCCGCCGCCGCCCCGGCCGGCGCGCTCATTGGTCGGGATGTGTCTGCTCAGCAGCCTCCAACTTCTCCCTAATCCCACTGGTGAGTCACCGGGGAGAGAGCGACCGGGCACCGGGGTCCCCGCGGTGTCGGCTGCCGGTGGGACGGGCAACAGGAGGACGGAGCGGGCGGGGGCCGAGACGCGCGGAGCAGGGACAGAGGCCGAGGTCCCGCGCGGAGCCGCCGCGGGCGGAGGAGGCGTGTCCTGGGCGGGAGCCGCCACTGGGACCTGAGAATGTGGGGAGGGGAAGGGACCGAGAGGGTGACCTGGAGGAGGGCCCTGCGAGTGATGTCAGGTCACCTCCAGGTTCATTTTCATAGGTCCCTGCAGCCTCCGCTTGGGAGTTGTGTTTGGTGACTGAGAGCAGCGCTACCAAATTGCACCGGGGTTGATTTGGGGGCTGGGAATTGGCCATTCCGCTGTACAGACACTGATTTTTTTAAAAGCAAGGTTTGTTTTCGTTTTAGTTTCTATCGGATTCTCTCCTCGATTAACTCACTTTTCTAGTTTTTTATTTTCTTAACCTAAATGTCTTTTCACGATCCCATCTCTTCACCGTGCTTTGAACCTTGGCTTCCTATTATATAATTCATGCTTAAATCTCCCGGAGGGTTGGCTGGCTCGGGGTGGGGGGGCTGGGGTGTTCTTTCGTAGATGGAAGTTTTTAAAGACCCTTCCGTTTCCCGATCTATTTATAGCCTTTAAAAATAAGAGTAACTGTAACCGGGTATTCCTCTGAGCCTCTCGGCCAAGTCTATTCCTTGTCCATAAGCGGTTCACTCTTATTAAACTGAAAACTAGTAACTGACTTGCAGCGTCAGCGTTGGGAAGCTGCTGTTGGCGGTAGATGGGCCATGAGGGAATGTAGTTACACTCCCTTGGATTTTTTTTCCCCCCTTTCGTTCAAGCTCTCAAAATGTTTGGCTGTCTTTTGGACTCAATGTTGTGTGCCTTCGGTTGTGTGACTACACTGTACACGAGAGCATTGTAGATGGGACTTTTCATAACTCTTGTTGGAGGCTGGGGAAACACCTACTAGTTAATGTCCTAGGGAACACGCTTGCTTCTGAGTACTCCTTTCCTGTTCAGCGTCCAAGGGCACCGTCTAAATATGAAACCGGCTTCTTCTTCCTCTGCCTCAGTATCAATTAATGCAGACTGGAATTCCGAAGCACCACCGCAGGGACTAGCAAGCATAAGTATTGTAATTGGTATCATAATTCCGGTCAGCTATGTTTCATGATTTGATGGTCTGCTGATGCTTTGAAATGCATCTCATACTCAAGCAAAAATAATGTCGTATTCTTTAGCTGATGCTGCCACGCTGACATTTATGGGGCTTCTGTTGAGTCCAAACTCCAGATTCGGTTCTGTTACTGTCTGTGTTGGTACTTGCTTTTTTTCTTTAAGTGCTTTAATGTAATTCCAGTTCCGGTGAAATATTTTAGGAACCTAAGTAGGCTTTGGCATTTTTTTAATTGAAAGCCTTGACTTTGTACTGCGTTTTGTGTCCTGGTCTCCTTCCTCCCTATCACCTTTTCTTTTAAAGGTGTTTGGGTGTGGTGAGGTTGGCTCTTTCGATAACTGAAGATTTGTGTTGTGTTCCGCCTTGAGGTATTCTGGCCCAGATTTTCCTTCAAAAGGATAATGAATCATCAAGAATTAACTGGTAATGAATGACAAAGTTAGTTAGGAGGTTCAAGCTGCAGCATTTCTGCTTTTGACCAATGTTGAAAAGTACTATTAAGAGACAAAAAGGACTCTACTCTGAAGAATTTGCAAAATATTGACATCAACCTCTCTGGTTGATGAAGAAAGAGATTTGATTTAAAGGTGGTTTTCCCATGACGCAGGTAAAAGAACTACATAGCTAGTTTACATGGCACTATTAACTCCCCAGTAACTATCCCTGCAACCGTGGGTCCCTAACTCTAAAGAACACAGCTACCTTTCCCTCCTGCTCAGTGTGATAGTAAGTAAAGGGACCCAGGGAACAGTAACCCAGAATTGAGAAAAAAAAAAAAAATTGCCCGCCTACTTGCTTTTCCGCACCAGGAAGCTTGGTGGCGCCAGAGAGCACGTTGACTGTAACCGAGTGCCTGAAGGGCTCTGAGCTGACTTTTACCCTGGCGCTGGTTGAGGCTTCTAGAAAGAGCAAAAACAAAAATAAACAACACCAAAGACAACAGAAAGGCAAAACAAATAAATAAAAATAACTCAGCTCTTTATGGCAACAAGCATTTAAGGGCAGTGGGGACGTGTTTAAAAGACACCCACAAGCAGATGTGATTAATATTCAAATGTTTTAGGGGTTCCGGGGGAAACTTCTCTTTATGTTTACTTCTCTGTTAAGAGTCAAAGTATGAAATCTGTACCCGTCTTTTCTTTGACCAGCCACCACTACTATGAAAACAGCAATACGATCAATGCAATACTATATCCTCACCCCAGGAGCCTCTAGGCTAAGCTAACATGAGTTACATAACCGTTAAATAAGACATTTCAACATGCAGGTACATTACATTCCTTTTTTATTGAACAGACCAGATTTTCATTGTCAAGCAAAGCATTTTTATTTAATAGTCCTTGCTTGTAACATCGTGTAATCAGGAGAACAAACTGCTCAAGACTTTGCATCCAGTCCTCCAATGCCCACGTGTGGTTTATTATTGATGAGTCAATCAAATCCCTGCTTGCCTGCGGAGTCCTCCCAAGGACACTTCAGATTTTGTCATTTTCGACTTGTGTCACTCTGCTTTGCCTGCCTCGGTTTCTACAAAATGCATCCCTGAGGATTTGTATCTATTCAAGTCAAGTCTGTACTGATGAGAAAAAGTCTCCGAGCAATTATTTCATCTAAGAGCCGAATTTTATGGTCAATTTGTATTGAGTCATGAACAGCTAACCTGTTGTTTAAAGTGGTCTTTCCTGAGGTCATGCAGGAAGGTTGACACTATTGGGAGCTTTGCTCTGCAGTTTGTTTTTTTTTTTTTTAAGAACCACCAGGCCTCTATAGAAACCATGGAATCTAATACTTGGCCTTATATACCCTTAGCTTTTCACCATGAATTTCTCTAACCATGTCTAAAGCAGCTTTTCTTTTAAATGGTACAGTTACGTTAGAAACAGTGGCCAAAGGTTTATGCAGGATATTGGTGAGCTCTGTTGGCTTGAGCAAGTTAGCTGACTTCTCTGCCTCCCAGCTTCCCAGGGTGGAGAACTGGAGCACTGACATCCCCTCTGTAGAGATGAGCAAAGGAAATGGATGAGACACGAAGAACTGTACCAAGCACCGAGAGAGAACTCCAGAAACCCCACCTATAGTTAGAAGTGTTGATACTTTTAACCTAATTACAAGTGAACTATATAGTTAACAAGTGATAGCCTGACCTGCAAAGGAGAATTTGTTTAATCATGTTAGTTTTTTCTCTTTCAGTTGTACAAAGAAAAAAATACTGATAAGGTGATTGGCTTTCATCCTGAAATACAAGTCTCTTTTTGTCCATTGAGTGAGAATTTTCAGAATGCTGTCTAGCCAGCTAATAGATACCCTTATCTGCAACCGAAGTAATTTTTGAACTTTAAGAACACAAGCTGTTCTCAAAGTAAAATAAAGTACCCCAAGTGTTCATTCCTTTTGTTTTTTAAGCTGTGTTTGCATTTTATATTTCTGCTTAGTCAAAACCTCAAGGAATTAGTCATTCGATTTTGTTTTCTTTAACTTATGAAAGAAACCACTGGAGCAAGATATGGAGTTAACCTTTGACAGGCTAAAGTTCACAAGGATGAGTTTAAAACTTTCTTAGTTATGGTACAGCAATTGTTTGCTCACAAACCTCAGAAGTAATGAAGTATTTAATCAACTCTCTTTCTGCAATCTTCAGTTATAGATACATATGTATATTCTTTTTAAAAAAAACATGTGAACATGTACGTGTGTGTGTGTGTGTGTGTGTGTGTGTGTGTGTGTGTGGTTGGGCCTGAGACCAATCAAACTCACACGTATGTATATTCTTTATATATTTTTTTTTAATTTATTTATTTATTAAGGATTTCTGTCTCGTCCCCACAACCGCTTCCCATTTCCCTCCCCCTCCCCCGATCAAGTCCCCCCCCCATCTGCTCGAAGAGCAATCAGGGTTCCCTGACCTGTGGGAAGCCCAAGGACTGCCCACCTCTATCCAGGTCTTGTAAGGTGAGCATTCAAACTGCCTAGGCTCCCACAAAGCCAGTACGTGCAGTAGGATCAAAAACCCACTGCAATTGTTCTTGAATTCTCAGTATTCCTCATTGTCCGCTATGTTCAGCTAGTCCGGATTTATCCCATGCTTTTTCTTGCTTTCAGCTTTACTATTTTGACTTTCAACAAAGGTTTTCTTTCTAATTTAAAACAAGTTGACCTTTTACTTTTCTTTAACCACATTAACTATATACATACATAGATATATACATATGCTTTTTTATATCTACTTATGTGCTTTTATATATGTATATTTTACAGATTTTAGGTGATGGGAAGATCAGAAAGTCAGATGGATATAACTGATATCAATACTCCAAAGCCAAAGAAGAAACAGCGATGGACTCCACTGGAGATCAGCCTCTCTGTCCTTGTCTTGCTCCTGACTATCATAGCTGTGACCATGATCGCCCTCTATGCAACCTATGATGGTGAGGGTCTCCCCCCCCACACACACAGAAATGAATGCAAAAGGGACTAAATCCTTCCTCATACGCATTTACCATTTACCTGGATGATTCACAGATTCACCTAGAAGATGCAGCCTTCGTGTGTCAAACAACGAACTTAGAATACAGTACAGTGTCCTTGTGTGTGAGCTGAGTTATTAATTGCCAAGCACATTCAGTATTTTCATGAGTATGAGACCTGTACAATTTTATTTGATTAAAATGTATAGTATTTTATGTCAAACATTAGTAATGGCCATGGATCAATTTCTATTGTCATTGAAATTCTAAAAGGCTCCGTAGGAGTCTAAGAAGTCTAATTTGAGTCTTGGAAGTTTTTCCACAATGGGGATTAGTAAAGATTGGCTCTTTAATGGAAAACATGATTACAAAATGATGAATGAAGCGTTCAGCTATTTTAATTTAATATTCCCTGAGTTTAGTTGGTGAATGGGGTATAATAGCACACCTTTTCTTTGTAACCATCTTTAAATTTAGCATTTCCTTTTTGGTCTTCTGTTAGTTTTTGCCGAGTAAAAATAGAATATAATATTTAATGGTCCATTTATTTACTCGGCAGAATTTTTTACTAACAAAAGGTAAATATAAACTATAAAATTTTATTACCAATATTTATACATCTACTCTCCTTTCTCTAGACGGAATTTGTAAATCATCAGACTGCATAAAATCAGGTAAGAAACTGTTTTTTTCATCTAGTAGTTGGCAGCTAATATGTAACACTTAAAAGCAAATACTAACGAGGATGTCTACTTTTGCTCTGCTCGTATGCATGCTCATTAAACAAAACTCAGCAAACACCAGGACGCCTTTAAATAGCTAATAAATCAACTAAAAACATGGAGAAAACTATTAATATTCTGAGATGATGACAAATTGTGTTTTATGGAGCTTACTAGGTAGTTAGAGAAAGAGAAGAGCCCCTGAATGGTGAGCTTGTGAGTAAGTTCAAGACATTAGAAGGGTATGAAGAGGGAAGAATGGCAGGTTGTTCATGAGAGGATTAAGGATGGACACACACACACACACACAGAGAGAGAGAGAGAGAGAGAGAGAGAGAGAGAGAGAGAGGAAGTGAAGATGTGAGAAGGGCCTTGTAGTGAGATAGGATTTTGGAGCAAAAAAAAAGTATAGAAGAAAAAAGTGTAAACAAGAAGAAAGAAAAAAAGAACAAATCATGTGGGCTAGGGATGCAACCTGGTGGTAGAGCATCTGACATGGACAGCCTTGGTCTTAAGCTATAACCTTAAAAAATGGAATGAATGGAAAAATAGTGTTCTTGGAAAGCAGTAAAAAAGCAACTTGATAGATAGGAGCACTTCACGCAAAGCTTTGGAAACCTATCTGTAGGCTTCATGGTGATAAAGGAGAAATACGACCTTCCCTGAATGGTCGAGTGGTTGGGCTACAACTGAGGGATGATTTTGAGTGGGTTGAGTGAGAAACGATCATGTGAGAGGGGAGAGCAAGCGGAAGCTGCCCCAATAAGGCCGGCATGAGCTGCAGAGCTTGGCCTGGGGTGAAACCCAGTGGGGCTGAGCCAGCAGTGAGTGAATCGGTTGAGGCAACTGAATGAGATGAGGGATATGGATGAGCCGAAGTGGTACCGTGTTGTAAAATCCAAAGGACCCCGGAGTTTTTGAGGATGACACCATCCTGGTGCCCACCGGCACAGAAACAAAAAGGGGAAATTTGAGCTGCGTGTTCTAAGCCAGGCCTAACCTCCAGCTGGGGTGGCAGAAATGGGGCCTGAGGAGCAGGTGTTTGTTTTGGAGCCTCTCCGTTTATAGGTAACAGTAGAAACCTTGGAACTCTCCAAGTTTCCAAAAGAAGAAAAGAAGGGGGCAAAGACTGGATTTAAGAAGACATTTGTAATAAGAGGAGAAGGAAAATAAAAGAGAGAGAACAGAAACACGTGCAGCTATTTAAGTTACAACCAGCCTTGTGTTGTCAGAAAAGAAAGGTTCTTGACCCTTTTGCAAGAAGGAAGATGCATCTGGGTGCAGCACCCTGAGATCTGCTCTTTAACCTTTGGCAGTTGGCTATAGTCCTATCTGATTTTCTGTTATTCTTTAAACCATGTACGATAATGATAGGAAATTACCTTGGAGTTCTAGGCTGTGCTCTAAAGTGCTGAGTGCGTGCCCTTCGGCTATCTGCGTTGCTTTTTAAATAGATATTTTGTTCTAGGCCTCCATTGTGATAGTCGTGCACCTCCATCATGATGTTTGACACAGGAAGCTTAAGAAAGACCTGGTTGTAGATTGGATTATAGCCATTTGCTGTTCAACTCAACAGCGTGCACTTTACTGTCCAGTGGTTTTAATCTGAAACAAAAATGTCTTTATTCCCCAGGGAAATGACTCTACAGATACACTGCTTGAGAGACGCCTAGGGTCACTGCAGTAAAGTTAATATGAGCTGCAGTTGCTAAAGTTACCATTTCCTCCTTCTCCGGTCCCCCTCTTCTCTCCCTCTCCCTCCTCCCTCCTTCCTTCCCTCCTTTCCTCCATCTCTCTCTCTCTTAGAAATCATGTCTGTCACTGAAAAGACAAGTCTCTTTAGACTTTAGCAGTGGTTGCAAATAAAAAAAAAACACTACAGAAAATATTTGTCTGAGGAAAGTAACACAGAAGAATGATGAGGGCAGAATAGGCAAAGAGAAGAAATATGGGGAAATATGTTGAAAAAGTAGCATATCCTAATTGCAGTTCTATGGCCACTTTAAATGACTGGGAACATTCCAACCCAAGCACAGAAATTCTCGAGATTTGGAGAAGTAGGTGTGATGCTTACTTTAATTGAAAGTGGGTTCCAACTTTCTCTCCGTGGACAGGAACTTCCTGGCAAGTGTCCTTTAAGGAAAAGAAGGGACACCACACTGAGGCAAAAACTGCAGTCTATGGGTCTTATATATTTTGGGTCTGAGCATCTTTGATTTTATAATATATATAAAGTAATATTTGCAATGCATTCTTTAATTTGCTTCTATATGAGTTCATGGTGTTGGCCAGACCTCAATAAAATAAACAGCATGCAACAAGTAACAAGTGGAAGCAAGGCTGGGATCTGTAGCATAAAAGTATGTCACTTGTCATTTGTGAGACATTTAGCAGGGTCAGGAAGTTAGAGACACAGAGCTTGTATGTGGTTCTTTAGACCTATGTAATTTTAAATTCTGAAACAGACTTTTTTTTTGCACTGTAACCTTCCTAACTCAAAAGATTTTCCCAAATCATATGCTTCAAATCAAAGTGTCTGAACCTCATCATTGCTGACATTTTGGGATGCGTAACTCTTCACAGAGGATGCTGGCATTATAAAATGCTTAGCAGCAGCCCCAGTTTCTAACTACTAGCTCAGAAGCAAGTAGGTTATACCATCCCATTGCAGCAAACAAAAAATGTCTTTGTATGTTATCAAATGTCCTTTAAAGGGAGCATCACTTTGATAGGCTAGCATTGCTTTAAAGAACCTGAGGTACCAGGATTTTCATCTTGTAAGGCAAAATAATGCCCTCCAATGGTGCCCATACCTTATTCCTGAGATATTCCTTATGCATCGCTTTATATGCTCACAGAGACTTTAAAAAAGCAAAGTGGTGTGTGTGTGTGTGTGTGTGTGTGTGTGTGTGTGTGTACTAGGGAGTTTGAAGTGGAAAGATGACCCAGTATGATTTGGTTGCTATTGTGTAATTACAAGCATCAGTACCACCACGGAAGCAGCAGAAGCAGAGACCTCAGTGGTACAACCATAGTATGCTCCCACTGGAAACTGTAAAGCAGAGTGAGGGGTTGTCCCCAGAGCATACTGGAGAACCTTAACTCCTCAGGTTATTTCTAGAGTTTTGATGTCTAGAGCTCTAAGATAGTAAATCTGAGCTGTTACTATTTTATCTCCTTCTTACAGGTGAACATACTTGGCTAGACTCCAGTCTGGGCAGTGTTTTTGGAGGTCGCTAGTTTGTTTCCCAACCACCCTGACTCAAAATAATCACACAGAAACTATATTGTTTGCAATACTGTTTGGCCAATAGCTTAAGCATATCGCTGGTTAACTCTAGCCATCAATGCAGTTCAGAAGAGAGAACTGTTCTCTTGTACAGGTTTATACTGCTCAGTTGCTAAGGAACCTTGAGGAAAAGGTCTGGGGAGCAGGAAGACCCAGATAAAACACAAGGAAAGATAGGCTACGATCTGGACCATTCTTTTACTTCATTTCTGTACTCACCATGCAAATTTTGATGAGTATTTAATTACCTCCACTAAGTAGGGGGATGTTCTATCCACTTGAAATATTTAACACAGTGAGATAATGAATAATTCACATTCTGATTTAATTATCATTTTTGTATAACTTGACCTATAACCCTGAAGCAAAATGAATCTTCTAGTGTGTGGTCACTTCAATAATTGCCAGATGGTAATAATGCCCCAGATAAAGTATCTTAGCACCAACGGCTTTCTGGCAGCAACAGGGCATCTCTAGTCACTGAAGACTTTGGTCTCTGTCATCTGCCCATTAACACAGTGAAGACTCTATGAAGAGAAATGGCAGAAGTTTATTAATACCAGAAGGGCAGCCTGACTCTTAGGGTTTGCAAGTCCTGTACCAACCTTTAAGGGCAGATGAAGCTGTTTTATTATGAGTATGAAAAAATTCTGCAGGCACTAAGAGCACCAAAGGAGGGTATCTTGGAGGAAAAAAAAAGCAAGCCTTTACTGATTTCAATGTAGCATGCAGAAACTTTCAGAGATTTCCTTGATCTAGTACTGAAGGCAATTTTGAGGTTATGCTTCCTTAAAATGTGTCCAGTCAAAACTAGCACCTACCAATTAAATCCTTTCGAAGAAAGGGAGCAAATATTTCCCCTCTCCACTCCTCCCCCTCTTTCACACACACACACACACACACACACACACACACACACACACACACACATTTATCTTCTGTGGGAAAAGTAAAACACTAGTGTTCCATAACTGTGTATGTGTAACCAAGGGATGGAAAGTGTAGGTAAGTTAAATTAATTATTTAGTGTGTGAGGGGGAGTGGTGCCCAGTAGGCTTCTTTAGACTTCAAATGTAGGTTTCAAAGCTATAAAAATTGTGTATTTGTACAGTCGCTGAATGGAAACTGTAGTTAATAATATTATGAGAGTCCAGAGAGTCCTGGTTTATAAACACTGAGAAAGAGTGAAGAGAGAGACACGGACAGATTCGAGTGCCGTTTAAGGATGGGTCCCGCTTTATCTTACTCAGCAAAAAGTAGTCTGGTGCTCTTTACCAACCATTGTGTCTGGTGTGCAACTCAAGGTCATCAAATTAATGCATTATTTGAGAGAAGTTGAAAATATAACATTAAAAAGAATCATAAGAAGAAAACTTCCCAACTCTTTAGGTCCTATAAATTGTCATTCTTTAAGACGATTCAGCAAAGGAGAAGGGAGGAGGTGCTGGTATTTTGATTCTGTTCTTATACTGATTGAAATCGGGAATCTCATATTCTCTCTCTTTTAAAATGTCTTTTAAAACATCTTTCGCCACACCTGCTAAAATTCTCCAGAAAGAGAATAAATGCTTTCTCCAAATGTGAGAGAAATGCACATTATTTAAGGACTTATTTATTGTGAGAATCGGGCTCACTGCAAAAGATAAGCTAGAAAATATAGTTTAGCGACTCTTACTGCTTGGCTACCTATGTGCAAAACAGTGATGCTTTGATCAATGATGGGAGCACCTACACAGCATAAACACGTGTACATGCTATAACAATACATTGCTTTGTAACATCATAGCCATCTTAGTTTGTGTGAATATGCCGTTTGGTGTCTTCAAAATTATCTAAAGATGTGTCCCTTGGAATGAGTTCATTGTTCAGTGTCTGACTACACTAGGATTGTGCTGATGAGAAGTCTCTGGAAACCCAAATAGGGAGTTAAAATTATTTCAGGATCAGGTACTGGAGGCATGGTTGCCATCTCCTGAGATTTGATTTATGGATATATGTGACCATCTGTTCCAGTGATCTGATGCACATTAGATTAGTAGGTCTACATAGAGCAGCCAGCCTCCAGTGATCCAACCACCAAGGATTGTCCTCTGGAGACAGGACCTTGCTAATACATGACGCAAAAGGCCCATTTTCAACTTCATGGCTCGAAGTCCGTCAGATTGGTTTTAACCTGTAATTATAGGCTTCTTTGTATTAACTGGTTTCTTTAGTATTTTTCCCGTCCCTAACTTTTCTTTCTCATCAAACAAATAGGAATTTATTTCACACATCTCTGAAATGCTACTGTCATAGTTTCTGCCAATTCAATACAAACCCAGATGTTTATAAGAGGAAGGACTCTTAACTGAGGAACTTCCTCCATCAGATTAGCCTGTAAGCATGACTGTGGGGTATTTTCTTGATTGCTGAGTGCTGTGGCAGGGCCAAACCCGCTGTGGGCATGTGGGCCTGAAACCTAACTGAGGAAGGCCAGGGAAACAAGCCAGAAAACAGCACTCTCTACTTCGAGCTCCTACCCTGGCTGGCCTCAATGATGGGCTGTAACTTGTAAGTCAATAATCCCTTTCTTCCCCAAGTTAGTTTTGGCCATGGCGTCTTATTGCAGCAACGGGAATCAAACCAGGACTCCAGCTTTGATTATGAGTTGATGCATAGTTTAGGATCAACACCAATTAAAAATCAGATGAAAAGAATCAATTCCGGGAAGAGATATGTGCAGGAGACGTTGACTTTTTCGTTTTAAAAGAGATGTGAGTGTCATGAATAATTAAGGCACATTCATCTGAAAGCTTCCTGCCTTCTTTTTCCACTAAGAAACTTCTAGCAGCAGAGAGCTGGCATGTAAGTTTTGGCCACATCCTGTGTTATTGTGTGCGATCTTAATTAAGTCATTTTAGGCTTGCTGTATTTCATTTCCCTTATCTACAAGACTGAAATTGAAAAGGCATCCTGTTACAGTGAGAAAGCAAAGACAAATGACAGCCCATTCCATACTGCTCATCTTCCAGGGAGAAGCACTGTGGCTATATGCTCAGGTGTATCTCATTTAATATCTTATTTCAGAAAAATTACAAATGTGGCGTTTAAATATTTTTATTGAAAAGCATAACAACAAACGCACATAAAACCAGAGAAAAACAAGAGAGGCTGATTTTAGATGCTCTAAGATTAAAAACATCCTCTCTTGCCATTGTTTTTTTTTTTTATTGTCATGCTCTATCTTACACAGGGAGTGACAGTTTTGGCTTTCACTAGGTTAAAAATGAGCTCAACCAGAAATGGACACTTAAATCTACTTCCCGTAAAAGAAAAAAAAAAAAAGCAAAACCTCCCGATAGCCACAGCCTCATTCAACAACCTAGCTACTCTATGCTTGTCCGTCTAACCCTCAAAGCTAGCTCTTCCCTCACCTCTGATTATATTCAATGCAGAATACAGAGATGGGAGGAAGTGACCATATCCTTTCTTCAGAGTAGGTCCTTGGACAAGGCACACCACTTCCAAAAATGCTCATTCCCAAGCCCTACCCTGTTGAATTCGCAGTTAGGATGTTAGCAAATTCCTAGGGTGCTTGTCTGTGCAGAGACGTCCAAAAAATGAAAAAAATCATTATTTCCAACTTTGACAGCTTAGTGGAATAATTTGAGAAGCCTTTAAAACATACTGAGATAGCCATGCATACACACACACACACACACACACACACACACACACACACACACACCGGTTTACTATTCTCTAAGTGAGGAAGGAAAGCAACTGAAGTTTGTACATGGATGTTAGTGTGCACAGAAATCGCCTAGACATTTGCATTTTTCCAAGAAAGGTATATCATAATAAGGTGAAGGCAAAGATTTACCCAGAGGAGGGAATAACTTTTCAATGAGCAAGAACTTGGGAAGACCAGCGAACTCAAAGTCTATCTGGAGGGCTATCTCACAGAAGAGAATGAGGGAGAACTTGACGCGACCAAGGCACTGAGAGGATCCATTTAGATTTTTGGGTATGTGTAGTAATGGGGTGATAAGGAGTCAAACGGGGAAGTGTTGAATGTTGGTATTGGCTAGGGAGGCGAGCATCAGCTGCATCACATAGTCCGTGTTAAAGTGCTGGGGACTCCTGTCTGCCGCAATGGAAAATCAGAGAATTCTAAGTTTTAAATGATGCATGCCACGTGATCCGGGTTGCTGAGGGATCGCGGTATATTTTGTTCTAGCAAAAGACTGGCTAAGGGCAGGAGCTAAGCCTCCTACACTTATCTGGATGAGGATCATGGTTGCCTAGTTATGAGGTTCCAATATTCGAGGTGCATCGGGTTGGGTATGTTTGTTGAACGTTTTGTAGAATTCATTACATAAAGTGCTCAGACAAACAGGCAGTACAAAAGAACTAAAGAAGAAAATCGTGCAAGCTTTAGACTTGGAAAACTGGTAGGTTAAAAAAAAAAAAAGGATAGGTAAAGCCATCCACCAAGCCAGGAAGAGCTAATTAAGAGGTGGGACAGATTATAGGCAGGCATTCACCTTGGGGCCATTTAAATTTGAGGTGCTTGTAATTGGTAGTAGAGTTCAAGGAAGCTGGGGCTGAAGAGAAAGTCATCAGCCCATGTCAATACGGTTGAGATTCCCAGAGGAGGGTAGAGAAGAGAGCCGGAATGGCATGGTATAAAGTAACACATTTGGAAATTAAAAGAAAAAAAAACCCAAAAAACAAAACTCTTTCAAAAGAGACTGAGAATCGAATAATCAAAAAGATTGACAGACAGCCATCCAAGTGAGAGGTCACCCAAGCACGTGAAAAAGCAGATGTCAGAGTTAGAGTGACCATTGGGATTGAAAAGCGCTGAGCGCCAGCATGAGATAACACTAAAGCAGAGGGAACAGGACGGGGATTCTGGGGGAAGATGGAGAGATGATCTCCATTGTCTAGTAAAAGATTATGGGGAATGCGGCCAGCAGTTCTCTTAGACAGAGGGCTCTGCCTTCCTCTGTTACTGGGCATTGGAATCAGCGGTGGTTTGAACGACTGCACCCGCGGAATTCGAAGCACAGGAGACCGAGTGGTCACTGCTTCACAGTGTTGCACGCGAAGAGGACAAATCTACTTCCAGAAGGGCGGCTGTAGTGGACGTAAAGAGAGTAGGACCCTGGAAAAGGCCAACAGCCGCATTGCGGTGCTGTGAAAATACACTGATGTAGAATAAAGGTGATAATCAGGAGTGTTCCGAAAATCAAGAACTCCTTAGCCGCATCGAGACAGTTGTTCACACGTCCCCGATGCCAGGTGCAAAGGCAGGTGTGGAAGAGCTGACTGCAGAGAGGGCGCCAAAGCCTTTAATGAGCAGAAATGACTGTCTCGGGACGTGGGATGACAGACAAGTAGGCGAGGCTGGGATGACTGGATGGCGGAAGCCTCAATAAGTGCCGGGGAGAAGCGCGGATCCCGATTTGGCACCGTGATAACAGAAGGCTGGTTTGACCTGTGGACGATGAATACTGTCTCACAGAGAGCGCACGGGAGAGAGGGCTACAGGGAAAGCCATTTTGCTGGAGCCAGAGAGCTAGAAGGAGCCTTCTGGGAGCAGGCTTAGGACTTCATACCCTCACACTTTCTTGGAGAAACCCACTTCCAAAATGCTTTTCTGGTTGTATTTTCTGTCACAAGCCAAGCCCCTCTTCCATTTAGTGGTGAGTTTGTGGGAGACAACTTTCTGAAGGGAGAGAAGCGTTGCTGATTATGACTAAGGGGTGAGGACGCACATGCCACATGATCTGTTCATACAGATTAGGGGTTTGGGTCACACGCTGCCACAGGTGATGATGTCACTCAAAAGCATAAACAACATGTCCAGGGGCGATCTGGCAGGCCTCCTGCCTGACATATTGTTATGGGACTCTGGGATAGTAGACTTATTAAGGATTCGTTTAAATTTATCTTTCTGTACTCTACACAAAAACTCAAAATTAATTGGAAAGTTATTAAAGTGTTTGCTTAAACATTTCTCGAAGGTGTGATCTTTCTTCAGAATTTCAAAAACAAGTGTTGCATATCAGAAGTGGGGTTGCCCTCCTCTCCCCGCCCCCATTCCTCAACCCTGGAGCCTGTTTACAGTATCTTAGCTGTGAGGCTAATGAAGGGGTAAGAGTCACAGTGCCAGCTAGCTGATCAGGAAGCCCAGCTGAAAGGAACTATCAGGTAACCACTAGCAAACACCACCGTTTCCTTCTTTTTTGAGGCTGAATAAAACCCCATTGTGTTTCTTTATCCAGTCCTCTGTTGATGGAAACCTAGGCTGATTCTGTATGGGCTATTGCGGATGGCCCTGCAGCCAGCGCGGGTGTGCAGGTATCAAGACCGAGTGCTGAGTGAGATTCCTCAGGATGCATTTCCAGGGCTGGCATAGCTGTGCTGGGTGGTACTTCTTTTTCGGTATTTGAGGAGCATGCATGATCATTGCCGCTGTGCCTGTGCTGATGTACATCCCACTAGTACTGGATAAGAATTCTCTTTCTTCTACATCTTCGCCAGTGTCTGTTGCCATTCGTTTTCTTAATAATAGCCGTCCTGAAGGGAGGAGATGGGATCTCAATGTGCTTTTCAACTGGATCTCCTTGATGGCTATAATATAAGGTTTTCATATGTCTATTGGCCATTTGTACTTTACTTTGTGAGAACTGTCTGTCTCTTCCATATATCCACTATTTATTAGATTGTTTAATTTTGTTGTCATTTTGTTGAGTTCTTTATATTTTAAGATGTCAATCTCTGTCAAACGTGTATTTGGCAAGGCTTTTCCTCTGTGTTATAAATTGTCTCCACTCAATTGTTTCCTTTGTCAGACAGACGTTTTCTTGATACCATGTAAATCCCATCTGTAGCTTCTTGGAATTCTTTCTTGAGCTACTAAAGTTCTTTCTAGAAAGCCATTGCCTGTGCCTTATTATAGTGTTTTCCCCTAACACCTTCAGAGTTGCAAAAAGGAAGAGAAAGGTGCAGGACAGAGGAGATTATATCCCTAGGTCCCTTTCATTCCCTAGGTCCCATGTGCAGCTGTCAGCAAACCCTGCACTTGGGTGTCTTGGTCCCTGGCACCTCTAAGCACTGGCTGTCGTTTGTCCCCTTTCCAAGAAGATAGTGAGTCTCACTCCTTAGACCAGATTCCCACTGTGTAGAACATCACACAGTTCTCACTGAAAAAACTGCCCTCTGGTTAGAGCAAAAGGAATTCTTACAGATTTCTCAAATTGCCAAAAACTTATACTCAGACTGATGATCAAGTCATTACTTACAAACATTTTCCCTGTTACGGGAGGCTGCTTGTTCATTCCCAGCTGCCCAGACTCGACATAACCACACAGAAACTGTAGTAATTAAATCACTGCTTGGCCTATTATCTTATGCATATTTCTAGCTAACTCTTACATCTTAAATTAACCCATTTCTATTATTTTATATTTTACCATGAGACTTGTGGCCTACAGGCAAGCTTTTAGCTGATGGCTCTTGTCTTTTTCCTCTGGCAGCTACATGGCTTCTCTCTGACTCTACTGTCTTTCTCCCAGAATTCAGTTTAGTTTTCCTGCCTAGCTCTATTCGGTTTAGCCACTGACGAAACAGCTTCTTTTTTCATTAACCAATAAAAGCAACACATGTACAAAAGGACTTCCCACATCATTTTCCCCAAGATCTGTTAAGTCCTTTGACTTAATTTTCTGGCATAATGAATTTATTTAGATTAAATTTTGATGCTTTTGGTACCTTTGCTATTCTGAAGCTAAATGAGCTCATTATTCCAAAAACACATGTATAGAGCAATTAACAATTCTGTTAATTGAAATCCAAGTATCAAAATAGCAACAATATGTGTGACTGAGAAATTTATTTTAGTCATATTTCATTGACTCTAATAATGTAATATACACATAGTCATGAACACAACTGTGAATTTCGGGAAACAGTGTAAATAATATTCCGGAACAAGTCTCTGATAATGTGCTGAAAATAAATGACACAAGCTAAATCTTGAAAGCCAGTTTAATAAATTTATCCATTTTCAAAGTAACTGTTGTCAAACTTGGAATACTACACACCAGCTAGGGTAATGACACAAAGACATCGAAGAGAAATGGAAAGTTGACATTGTGACAATATTCCATCTGGGACCTAAGGGCTGGCTCAGCCTCCCGGTAGCCTGGTACTCACTGGGACCAGGGTCAGTGACTCCATGGCTCCACGTCCAGTCAGCCCTATACTAGCTGATCTGCCTTTGACCTCTGCTCCCATCCTTGCTCCCAGCCTGGTCCCTTGAGGGCTTCACTCCCTCCTCATTTCCCAGTTCTGGCCAGTGAGTTTCTGCTGCTTCTCTGTCCTGAGCCACTGAGTCTACCCGCTCCTCACCGCATAATCTTTTCCCAGGTTAAGGAGCTGCTGGTCCTCACTTCTTCCGGCTGCTCTCTGCTCACTCCTAGGCCTGCTTTTTTCTGTTGCTCTCCGTGCGGAGCTTAATCCACCACTGATCACTTCCAATCTGTCTAAAACAGTATTCCATGTCACCGGACGGGTCTGATGCAATCTCTATGAGCCCCATTTATATAAATGGCAAACATTTAACGTGGAGAAGGGTTCCTTCATGGGGAGGAACAGTTTTTCTGTACTCCAGCACAGAAAGCCAAGGTCTTGCCAGTCCCTCAGCTAACTGCCAGTCCATCTATGAATTTTAAAATCTTGAAGAAGGGGAGGAATCAATTTTGCCTTATTTAATAAATAAAAATCTAATTATGTTTAAAAGTTAAAAGTTTTCAGATAGTGTCTCTTCAACTAAATGAGCATGTAAAAGTCGTTTTCCATTTGACATTGCTTTATGCATGTGTGGATTTTAGTTTACAAACAAGTGGTGACCATTTGCTATAAGTTAATTGAGAACAAAAGATCTTTTTGGAGTATCCACCATGGACTAGTTTTTATTGCACAGGGTTGTGGGACTCACACTTTTGTTCTAAGTGTTCTTACAATTATCAATGCTTTTACATTATTTGGGTCACCTTGAAATACATTCTGAGTTACTTCTTAGATATCACAAATACCATACCAGGCAAGACTTTCTTCAGTCCCAAAGTACCCTACATACTTCTCCCAGAGGTACCAGCTGTACAAAGTGTGGTTTGTGCCTTACTAAAACAAATGTAAATTTCATGATTTTGACCTTATTCATCATCATGTTTCCAACAACTAACAAGATCCATACCATACAGTTAATAGAATATACAAACGTGTTCTCTGGTGCTTTAGCTTGACATCCCAAGCCATTGGACTACACTGGTTGATTCTTCAGGACTCCTGGTACACAAAGCCAGGTAGTGAAGAGGTGTTCTCAGTCTCCTATTGGCCTGTTTATGGAAGTTGGGTTTCTTAGTTCTACACTAGCTGTGAAGGCTCCAAGGTTTAGCCCATCAGTGGCCAATGCATCTCCTTTGCAAGTAGATGTCTCCCTCCCTATTATTTCATATGACATGTTAATTCTCCCTCCTCAGCTAGACTTGGGTTAATGAAGAAACAATTTCCATGTATTCCTGCGTGTCTCTATTCCCCAGTTTTCCAGTCGTGGGGAGAGTTCTCAGCTAACGTTCTACTTGGAGAAGACCTGCCAGTTTCTGGGATCAGGGTCTCAACCAGCCTAGGTTTCCCTCCTCAGCGCTAGGTTGCTCTGCCCATGATTCTCAAGGTTATTTCTGCTGTCTTTTAACTAAGCCCTGAGTTCTGATTTGGGACACCCTTATGTAGTTAAGCTAGCTGCTTTCAACAACCACAGTCCTCTTTCTCTGTCTGCCTCCCTCACAAAATGCCAATTCCAGTTCCTCGTTCATATACATCAACCCTTGTTTCCGAGAACACACTGAAAACATCTAGCCTTAGGTGTCATATAAAGTAGGGATTTTCGTGTCACTTGAGTGCTGGCTCAATTAGAGAATTACAAAATAAATAAATAAATAAATAAATAAAACCTTCATAGCTCGACGACAGTGTATTAGAGGAATTCACTTCACAGGCAGTTTGAAGGAAATGGTCTTAATTAAGATGGAAGTGTGCAGTCCTCTGAGCTTGAAGCTTGCGACTGTGTACCCGCCAAGGTTCACTCAGTGCCAACTAGTATTGGGTCAATGGTGGCACTCAAAACTTTTGCTGAAATAAAGTGAAAAGTTTCAGAGTCTGTCCATTAGTCGTGAGGAGAAAACCTTTCGGAGAAGGCAAATCATTTAGCATAATCCCCTGGGTTTTCTATAATAGAAAAAAGTCTATTTACTTACTAAAAATATGATTGTGTGGAGCTAAACAGTCTTCTGTCACCGGAGTTCTTGGGCTATTAATAGATACGCGGTTTAATATCGCTCACTAGGGAAAAGCCCATTTGACAGCATTCCAGAAGCGTCCTGACCTGGCTTGACCTCTTTTTGTACCGCCCCCTAGCAAAAAACTGACGCAAGGGCTCACGGCCTTGAGCTCCTCTCAGTCATTGCGCGTCATGGAAGTCTGTTGGTCATCCTTGACCAACACGTGATTCAAAATTACCTGTTTAAACCCGAGGAACATGGGTGGGCCTAGGAGCTTGGGTAACACCCCACGTGTTACCAAGGCAACAGTGCAGCCTTTTCATGACCTTTCACGGCTTCAGCTCTTTAAAAAAAGGAACATTATTATTCATTATCGCTACAAGCAACAGCAAACTTGATAACTTATTTTAAGGGGTATATTGTTTAAATCACAGTATTGCCCTTAATAGTATTGCCAGCCGTCTTTGAGCACTGAGAATGCCGATTCCGCCTGAAGAAGAAAGAGCTGTTTTTAACCTCACCGGTTGCACTTGGAGTTAACTGCTGCACCATTGCACCGGTTTCCTTTATTATCAGCACATGTTTTTGGTTGTGAATTTTGAAGGAATCTCTCGGGGGAAATCACTGCTATCCCTCACTTGGCTGCGAGCCCATTCATTGAAATGGACTATGAGATAAGCCTGAAGGATCTCACTTATTCGGGGACGACCGACTATAGACTACACTTGCAGAATGGTTAAAATAAAAGATTCTGAAATCCAGGGCCAAGTGAGGCGAAGAGCTACATCTAATGACATGCGTATTAGGAGAAATTAAGCTCACTTGAGTGTCTAAGAAGACAGGGCTTGCTGGGTAGCATAGTTGGGATTTGCTTCCTCTCTTTCTGAGGCTTTTGAGATTCTTTCATGTTATCTGGACTTGGGGCAGAATGGTGGCATATGAAAAACATCAGCTTCCAGTTCGACTAACAATCGATCTAAATTCATCTTAGTAGCCCTCCTTGGGCATATAGTCCTTCTGTGCATGGCTACTTTAAATATCCAATATTTAATTGCAATTAATATTTAACATTAATATGCAATATCCACTAGTTGAGTATCGACTGTGGGTCCTAAGTGTGTCTGGTCCACTTTCCCATTTACCAGTGGTGTGATCTGACCTACAACTAATTTATCCAGAATGTTTATACGTCAAAATGACAGCAAGATATATATACCATAAAAATTTAAGTGAAAACAAACTTCAAAGTATTTACAAATGTGCTTAGCATGAAATTAAGTGCTTGGTGAATGTTGACTTCTGTTTCTATTATGTTGATTACATTTCAATGCGTTTAAAGTCCCTCTAATTTCTGTCTATAAGTCTGACGGTGAATGGATTCCAGGTTTGCTATATATAAGCTCGTTCCTGTGTGCATGTTCATGTAAGCATGTTTTTGTGTTCATATCCGTAGTGATATGACCAGTCTTCGCTATCAACTTCACTGCGTTTAGTCATCAGGGAGGTTGAGGCACACCTCTGGGTATATGTTGCCAGGCGTTTCCAGTGAGGAGAAACTAAAGTAGACTTGCCTAGAATGTGGACTGCTCCATCACATGGGATAGGCTCCCAGATAAAATAAAAAGGTGGAGAAAGAAGGAAGTCAGAATGCCCATCCCCTTCTCTCGGCTTCTGCTGCACCATGGTACACGCTGAGCGTCTCCGCCATGCCTTCCACACTGGACTGAGCCCTCGAAAACAGAATCGAAACAAGTCCTATCCCTTCAGTAATTTCTGTCTGGTATTTTGGTCACAGCAATGAATAAGCATCCTATGCACTGGGCGTGAATTAGGCAGTGTGGGCAGAGTAGTTCTAACTTACGACCATTTATTTGATTTACTTTTTCCTCTTTCCTTGAGGGTGATATAAAAGGATTAAGCATCCTTTGGAAATTATACTTTGAAGTTTGGTCTTTTCTCGGTTAGTGTAGTCTGAATGGCACAGTGAGTTCGCAGTCAGGCATATGATTGTGGCTCTGAGGTCTTAAGTTTGAGTGTTCCTCAGCTATGCTGTTGAGTAGGATGAGCGTATTTTATGTGCTTGCTACTTAATTATATTTTCCACCTCTGATGAAGTTTATCAGGATGCACTCCCATTGTAAGTCGGGGAGCCTCTGTATGTGAAATATAGCTACAAACTAATTACTCTGCAAGCCAGGGCACCAAAAATAGACCTGTTTATTGAGAGCCCAGATGTACAGAGCTGTTCTGCTGTGTACAAAGGCTTTCCACGGATCTCCCATGGAGTTGGAAGAGTTGTGTAGCCAGAGTCGGTCTTTCTCGAGTCTTGTGCATCCCAGGCTGTTCTTGAACTTGCTGTGCAACTAATGATGAACTTGAACATCTAGTCCTCATGTTTTGCCTGTGTGTTCTGAGATTACGGGCCTGGAGCAACACACTGGTGCTGGGGATTGAACCCAGGACCTTGGGCATGGTTGGTAAGCACTATACCCACGAATCCACACCATCTCCAACCCCAGTGATGACTTTTCTCACTGCTGAGTAATAAAGTCTTAGCTTTAGAGTGGTTGGCCTGGAGAGTAAGCATAGGAAAGTTTGAGTTAAGAGATAAAGAAGCAGCACGCAGATTCATTTTGTCCACCACACCCCATCTTTCTTCAGTCAACGCAACACAAGAGCGATTTGGGGGTAGGGATTTTCTTCATTAAAAGTGGAGTGGATTGTGAAGGAATCCAGAATGTTTGTAATAAAGGCTGCTTGGTTTTTATTAACAGTACAGTCGTTTTCTTTTCTGGAATGGTACCCTAGACTCTCGTTTGCATATTGCTGCCTTTGAAGGATGATCACTTCACATTTCCCTGTGTTCCCTGTGTTCTTTCTAAGGGTTACAGCTATGCCTTTACATTAGTCGAGGGCCAATGACAGAGGGAGGAAGAAGAGGAATGGAGTTGCCAATGTCTTCGGAATGTTGTCAAAGGAGATTTTTTTTTTTTTAATTTGCTGAAGATGCCTGAGAGTAACACCAGGCTTAGTGTCTGTTAATATAGGCCATATTTATAACCAAAGGTCATAAATGAGTGGCCTAAGGTCTTTACAGGAAGCATCTGCTGCTGGCTGTCCTCACATGTCTCTGACTTCGTTTGGATACTTTTATTCAGTTATTTTAAGATACTAAAGTCAAAATGTTGTTTGGAACCAGCTATCAGAAGGCTTAGAGCAATTAGGAAAGAACAGACTGAACACGGTTTTTTTTTTTTTTTTTTTTTTTTTTTTTTTTTTTTTTTTTTTTTTTTTTTTGCTCCTGTGCAATTTTCTAAATCCGTCTTCAATACAGAACAGGAATAGTCAGTGAAAAAAATTGCCACAGACTAGAGAGGGGTGCTATAAACAGATACCTGATCTGCTTATACCTGATCTAATTCACAATGACAGAAAGATTTTTATTTATTTATTTCATGTGCATTGGTGTTTGCTTATGCAAGTACCATACATGCTATGTCTGTGTGGGGGTGCTGGATCCGCTGGAATTAAAGACAGTTGTGAGCTGCCATGTGGGTGCTGGGAATTGAACCAGGGTTCTCTGGAAGAGCAGCCTGTGCTCTTAACCGCTGAACCATCTCTCCAGCCATGACAGAATGTCTTTGAAATGTAATAATGACCATGACAGAATGTTTTTAAATGTAATAGTGATTGAGAAATAAGTGTTGGGGATTCTAATATTTGTTTGTTTTTGTTTCGCTCATTTTGTTGATTTTCACAGATGTTTCCCAAATTATAAATAACCTCACTATTTGTGGACCCTGTGTTTGATAATTTGCCTTGGCACTAAAATTTACTTTCGACACCCAAATCAACAGCCCAGGCTCTTTTGCAGAGTTTCCTGGACATGTGGAAAAGAAAATATCATTTGACTGTCCATTCATGTGTGTATTCACTGAGCCAAACAAATAGACTAAGCTAAGGGTAATTTGTGCGGCCTGTTAGTGCCATGTCAGAGGTCAATAGTATATAGTCAGTGAGGTCCTTAAACAGAAACACAGAGCAAGTTTAGTGGGTCGGTGCATTGCCAGAGGCTCGGCTATTTCCTCAAAGTCCTATGATTCACCATACACAAATTCAGTATTGGCTTTATATGTCAGAAAGGCCATCAATAACAAGAATCACCCATATTTTCTTTGAAATTACCAAGAATTTATTCTTCATTCTTTTGGGAAGCATCGATGACCTGCTAAGTAGGAATCAGGTTTGAAAAATGAAGTCTATGAGGAAGTCCTGCAGTGCCGTGCACTGTGTTCATTTGCTGCTAGGGCACTGGACTGACCTCAGGCTTCCTCTGTCTCTCTGACACTTGCCCCAGGAGCATGTGACAAATGTGGGGGGTTGCTTTTCAAGTTAGTATACATACAAGACAGAAAACTGGCATCTAGGAAATGTTCTCACATAAACACTAAAATATGTATTCTTTGTAGTGCCCCAAATCCTATGTTTAATCGATGCACTATTGGTATTGTTGGACAGCAGGAATGAGGAGATCATGAGACATGGAACTATTGGCACCCATAGGTAGACTAGTGATTGCCCCCTGCTTTTGTATGATATTGGAGTTACAGCCCTGATTTTCACACTCATTAGGCAAACACTTGGGCCATTGAGCTACATCCCTGCTTGGAACTCAGAACGAGGAGAGATAATGGAGGGCAGGAAAAAAGGCATTTTCTTGTTGTACCTTTTGAACACCCAGGACAAAAATGTATCATTGGTAGGGTCTGGTCAGGAGGGGGGTGGAGACTTAACTCGGTGGAGTAAGTGTGGAAGGCCAGTGGGAGAGGATTTGGGCATGAGACCCCGGTGAGGTTCCTGGGAACTCAGCAGAAGTTACTGCTCAATGTGTGTTGCTGTATATGAATGGTTCTGCCCTTGCCTAGGAAATATCTGAGTTGAGAAATACAAGACATCTTTAGTTTCTGACATTCAATCTTCTGGCCCCTGTTTCTCTGTTTATTGCTTATTTTATCTGCTGCATATTAGAGCTAGCAAAGAAACCTTAAAATTCTGGATTCACCCCCAAAACTGATGTAATTGATCGAGAACAGATCCTACACATAAGTGTTTCAAAGTCTTTTTGTCAGGCTTGGAAAGTACTGCTCCCCAAACTCTCTGCTGAGATTTTGGGGTCTCTTTAATCCAGTGTGCTTTAAATATTGGTCAGACAGATCTCTGCTCCAGTGTGTCCCATTGGCCCACATCCCATTTCTGCTTGCCCCCGAGCTGCTTCCATTAAATGCTTACTCCATCCCCCTGCCCCAGTCCCTGATGCTCTGCCCTGCCTTTCTCCTCCAAGGAGGGAATCTGTGCCTGCAGAGCAGCATGGAAAGCGAAGAGGAGGGCAGAACAAGGACGAACGAAAACATAGATGGGATGCAGCAGAAGAGAAGCACATGGGGGAGGGGAGGGTGGCTCTGCTAGTCACGTGCCCCTTCCTTCTGGGCCATTCCATGCTGAAAACCTGTCTACAGAACTCATGTACACCAAGAAACAAGTGTGATGCTTCTCACAGCCGCCAACTTCCACTCTCTTGAAAGCTACTTGATCATGTGCAACTCAACAGCAACAGAGCTTTGGAATTCAAAGCAGGTCTCTCTGACTTAAAGACCGAAATGTTTCCCCAGCTTATGTTCCATCTCCCCGTCATCCCCACACAATACACCTCGGTAATGAATACGGTAATTAATGACTTCCCCAGATGCTAGCTGAGCTTGTTTTTAAATTCCCAGAGTCAAATAAGTTGGGGAATGTTATGAGAAGATTAGTTAGGGAAAAAAAAAATGGTGCACCATTTATCAGCCCGGAACATTCAGAACTGTCGTTCATAAGAAATAAGCTCATTATTAATGGAAGATTACTTTGCTTGTCTTTATGTGACTATTTTAAAAATTAACTTTCTTCTTTATAGCAAGGGTAATGAATGCATATTCATCTAATACAAATTGGGAAATAAAGATAAGCAAATAATACAAAGTTGAACACACACACACACTCCCTCCCCATAGCTATAATTATAGTATGTGCCTCGGCATCTATCCTTCTAGACTTTTTAGGCTTTTACATAGGGCGTTTTATGTTGTAGCATTTTTTTTCTTTGCTTTACACCTGCTGAGCAACATTCCATATCAATACATTTGCCTTTTTATGGTTACTTGTTGCAATAAATAATCTTGTTTGATTTTAAAACGCACTTGTTTATCCAGAAGTCAGAAACTGATGCTTAATGGATCATCTGAAGAGCATGGGGTTGGCTGCGTGCAAACATCCAGAAATTCAAAACACAGTACAAAGTAGAGAGACAATTACAACCAGTTTCACAGCCGTGTGTGTTTCCTGGGGTCCTTCTACCCACATGTCTACTGCTGACTTCAAAGAAAAGTCAGCACAGTGGAGGTCCAGAGGATAAGGTGCAAAATGAGAATCAGCCCATGATAAGGGATTAAAGGAGGGTTCATCAAAGACTCAGCTTTAAAGTGCTGGCCTGTGACTTGCCTTGGCCTATGGCCCCCAAATATTCATCAGAACAGAACTTTCTTTGAAGTGGTGGCAAGCACTGACACTCAGTGCGATCTCTGGTCAGTGGGATTTACCAAGAGGCACTGGAAGTAGCTAGGAAAACTGCTGATTCTGATTCTCTGCTCTCTGCTTGTCTCTGAATGCCGTTTCTCTGGGCTAGTACAGATGCTAGGATCTGGCAAGAAAAGCTGGCCTGAGAACGAATACTAATCCATTTCCTTTATGGTAGGGGAGTATGGGAAGCTCACATACACTCAAGGGACTAATTTTTATCAACATGAGTACAAAATATCAACCAGTACCGTTATTTCTATTCAAAGCATTTGATGGGGTGGGGTGTGTGTTATTCCAATAAGGTCCACCTACTACTATTCCCACTGTTCACTGTGCCAGCTCAGGGCTTCCTTATGTCTTTACAGTAGACTGTGCAGTACGACGGTGTTCACATAAACGACCCGCTCACCTGGAGAGAGAATGAATGAATGGACTTGTTCCCCAAATGCCAGTGGCTTTTACAACATCTACCTTTAATTTTTCAAGCAGAAAAGCTCCAAAAAATGTACAGAGTGTAGTTCTAGAAGGTCTTTAGTTAGTGTGTTCAGGCTCCACGTTTGTGGGATTTCACTTTACATGATAATCTTAATGGGGGGAGGAGTTGATTTCAATTTTCTTCTGGTATCATATCTCTGTTTCCTTCAAAGTTCAAGGAAAATCTTTTCTTTTCTTCCATTTTTAGGTTTTCTTTCTCTTTTCTTTCTCTCTCTCTCTCTCGCTCTCTCTTTCTCCCTCCCTCCCTCCCTCCCTCCCTCCCTTCTTCCTTCCCTTCCTTCCTTCCTTCTTTCTTGTTTTGTTTTGAGATGGTTTCTCTAGATAGCCCTGGCTGTCCTAGAACTTACTGTGTAGACCAGGCAGGTTTTAAACTCACAGAGTTCCACCTGCCTCTGCCTCTGGGGTGCTGGTAGGTTTTCTTATATTGGCCTATTGTGCTAAGACTAGGATTCTTCCTGGCAGGTCTGGAGCAAACAGGATTTGACCCTGTGAGACCTGAGGAATGAGTGCTGAAGTTTAGATTGGGGAGAAATTGAACTTGTTTCCATGTGATGAATAGGATACCAGCTGACATGGGTATTGTGGGGATGCTTTTGGGCAAGGTGGAGGATTTAAGCTGGGTTTTAAAAGTGTCTGTAGTTTCCTGGAGAGAAAAAAACGCAAAAGATACTGTAGCAGAAGGTGGGGGCTGGGACAACCAGGTCAAAGTTCCAGAAGCAGAAAACTGAGCTGTTTCACAGCAGAAGCTGATTTGACAGGGGCAGGTGTCTCATGTGAGGAGGAAGTAAAGCCAGCAACTTCTTAGCTGCATCGGGTTAAAATATGCTGTGGAATCCCTGGGGTGCTTCTTATTTTACTTTTAATTTTGTTTTGTTTTTGTTTGTTTGGGTTTGCTGTTTGTTTATTGTTTGTTTTAAGGAATGTAAAGGACTACATTGGAACTTTAGCTGGAAAGAACCTTCCTGAAATATTGTGAAACCATTAATCTGCTTGCAGAACATAGGGTAAATTAGGGTGGATGGGGCCTGGGGCCAAGGCTTGGGAAAGAGCGTGGCCTGACATAAAATAAAGAATTGGATTGGAACAGATAGAGTGGATTTTGGAGGCAGTAAAAGAGGAACTGGGCTGACTCAGGGGAGGAGAAGGGACTCAGATCAGACTTATAACTGCACCAATTAATAGATGGGCATACAACAAGATTAATACCATCGGCAAATTGGTGAGGCATATAGAGAAAGTATTCACAGTGAAAAGTACAAAGGGGCTTCATCTGTACACCAAAGGTTGAATGAGGCCGTGAACTCAGGGGGGTCTAGAGAGAGGCATCTTCCTTAGAGCTCAGAGTCACAAAATTTTAGTGAAGAAGTGGCACACGAATGGTAGGAATTGGAAAGACAAGAGAAGGAATCCAAGATGCGTTATGAGGAAGTAAGAAGCAAGGACTCAGGGCTAAGGAGCACGGGAGCATCTCAGAACCCCCAGTGGGCCTGTCTCGTGGAAACAGAGATGAATAAAGAGTATGAAAGTAGATAGGATCATGGGAAGAGGAAGCCTTCAAGACCAAGTCAAAGACTTTGTCATTTAACCTGGGAAATGGCACACCACTGACATTGTTGAGCAATGTTGTGGCCAGTGCTAAAGGATCTCTAGGGAGTTTAATCCGAAAGATAAAATGAATATGTAAAGGAAAGCTGGAGGGATGAACTGATCAACAGAAGATGAAGGTGTAGATGGGGGTTGATATTGAGAATGAAAAAAGAGGCATCGAAAACAAGCTAAGGAATTAAAATTAACAAAAGGGTGGAAGAAATACAGAGTCTTAACCAAGAACTCAATTTTGAGAGCCTGTACTAACAATGAGCTATATACCATAGCATGGAAGTTGAGAGATGACTGATTTGGGGTTAACTCTGAAGAGGTTTAAGACTTAGGCTTAAAGTGTTCGACAAGCAAACACATTCAAAAGGTCCTTAAAATTAGGGGCTTGAAACTCAGCTGCAAAACTTACCATACCAAGCTGGGGAAAAAAAAAAACCCACACAACTCAGCAATTGTTTGAAGTTTTGAGTTAATTAATTAATTAATTCAGAAAGTGAAGTGCTTTCAGAAGCTCACTTGAGCATATATACGCTGCTGATACCAGTGAATTCTCAATTGCTCTTTTGTGTTCACCGTGAAACAGTTGAACTTCTCGTGAGAAAGAAACCCTGAATGATTGTAGGGAGTGGGTCTGCTCTCCTCCAAGTGGGTATGAGCTCTGTGCCTTGTTCTAATCTTCAGAATGTAATAGTTCATATCTTACCAGTTACAGTTCCTAAAAGTACATGTAAATACTCAGGTTTGTGATTTTGCAGTTTTCAAAGATGGAAGAGTGAACCTCAGAAAAATCTTGCCAACTTCCAACCAATTTTATGACAGATTCTCCATAAAAAATGCAAATTGGGCCTGAATTTTTATTGCAGAATTTTGCAAGTGGGATCTGAGAGATAGCTCCGTGGATAAAGGCTCCTGCCACCAAATGTGGCCATTTGAATTTGATCCCAGAACCCACACAGATGAAGGAGAGAACCAACTTCCACAAGTTGTCCTCTGACTGTACATCCATGCCTCGGCACATGTGTACACGCTCATAAAAAAAGTTTAAATAGAATAAAAATCTAAAGAACTGTGATCAAGACAGAAAGATGAGTGTTAGGTTTCAGATCCTTATTGAGCCGCTAAAAATTCATTAGCAGTCGGTCCTGCATCCTCTGGAGTTTCAGAGATAATTTGAAAGACACAACACCCTTGTGTTTCAGACAGCAAGTAAAAGTTACCAGCTTGCAGAATGACACCATGTTAACTACGGGCTAAGATGGCAATAACAAAGTAGTCCTGTAATTCTTTCTCCTTGAAGTAGTAAACAGCAGAAAATTCAGTTACAGAGAGCCAGGTGCAAGGACACAGAGAAGGGAAAGGTGAGGACTTAGGATGGAGGACTTGAGTCACTCAGAGTCAAATGAAGATACTATAATAGTAAAGGGACAGGAGGCTACAGACATGTACTAGTCATGATGCCATCAGATGAACTATTCTATAAAGACAAGGAAGGAGCCTCTCTGTGCAGTGATGTGAAGAAGAAAGAGCCTTCCTTTCTCTGCCCAGCCTAGTTAAGCAACGCATCTTTCATTTCACCCGGTCCTTTCTCTGGTCTTTCAGCTGCTCGACTGATCCAGAACATGGATGCCTCCGCTGAGCCGTGTACAGACTTCTTCAAATACGCCTGCGGAGGCTGGTTGAAACGCAACGTCATACCCGAGACCAGTTCCCGATACAGTAATTTTGACATTTTAAGAGATGAGCTAGAAGTCGTTTTGAAAGGTTAGTGTTGATTGTGTCTGAGAATTGAATTTTTTTTCCTCTGACAGCCATTTTTTTATAAGACGTACTTGTCAGCCATGACAGGAAATATTGCAAAAGATTAGAGTTGATGTTTCCTCCAGGATTTGCAGACCTCCATCGCATCACTCTGAGGGTAGTAGACACCAAAACGGATGTGATGACATCTCTTAATGTTTTCTGCTTTAATTTTAGATACACGAGTTCTCAAACTCTTCAACCCTAGTGATGGTATCTTCGTGACATTTTATAGAAGGGAAATGTTTCATAGTTGCTACTGAACCATGTCCACTGACTCCCCGACTGCGTTAAGGTTGCTGAAGATTTTACCAGGCTTTGTCTACTCTGAAACATAGAGAATGTTTAAACCCATCTCTACCATCTCCATCCACCTCATTATCTTCTTAGTAGCTTAGTAGGAAAAATGGGAGTTTTCTATGATTTAATATCTAAGCAGGGAGAACAATTCATTTGGATCATGCTTTGCACATTCACACAAAAATAATTATTTTTCTAATCATCAAGAGGATTAGTGACACTAAGTACCAAATTCCTTGGTACTATTTGTTTTGTTTTTATTTTAAAATTCAAGAAAAGTAACTGGTACCTGAAGCTGAGAAACACACACACACATACACTCACAGCCCTCTCAAAAAGACATACACATAACTTGCTAGAGGAGCAAACCCCACTTCTGTTCTATGAAGTATGGCTTGGTTTTTCCTCAGGATTTGGGAGTGGGGAGAGACAAATCATTTATTTTTTAATTAGACCTACGTTGAAAAATTTTTAATAGCAGCCAAAACTCAGCAATTCATTTGATGCTTTTTACTAAATGCCTGATTTCAGATGTCCTTGAAGAACCCAAAACAGAAGACATAGTAGCAGTTCAGAAGGCAAAAACCTTGTACAGGTCTTGTATGAACGAGTGTAAGTGTTCTTTACTTCAAATACGCACAGATTGCTAACAAACTATGAGCAGAATACGCATAAGCCCACTCTGAATTGATTTTCCTTGTTCCTTAAAGCTGCTATTGATAACAGAGGCGGACAGCCTTTACTCAAACTGTTGCCAGATATATACGGGTGGCCAGTAGCGTCACAAAACTGGGACCAGACTTACGGTAAGACTGTTTCCCTCTTTTTGAAATTAATAGTTTCCACATGACAGCCCTGCTCGTGAAACCCAGCTTCAGAAAACGTGCTTCGCCTTCTGTTCCTTTAGGTACTTCTTGGACTGCTGAGAAAGCTATTGCACAACTGAATTCTAAATATGGGAAAAAAGTCCTCATTAATTTTTTCGTTGGCACTGACGATAAGAATTCTACCCACCATATAATTCATGTAAGTGTGTGTGTCTCCGGCAGCCAAAGCTCTCTCTATGTTGTAATGACATTTCTATGCGTGTTGTTTTCATTGATGTTTGAGGAATGCCAATTCTCCCTTTCACTGCATGAACTAGGAGGTAATAAATCCATGCCGTGGCTCTCAGCCCTGGGGCTCCATGCTCAACGGGTCTTTAGTGATATGCTTTGGACACTCACCTCTCACACCGTTGTCTCTATTTTAGAGGGCTCCCTAGGGCCCTCTTATTATGAAAGTGACTCCCAGTTCCTTTGTACGTTTCATGCTTTGGTTTACATAAAGTAATGTAGGACTGGAAACCAAAAATTCTTCTTTGATTTAAAATAAAAAGCCCTGAAGGGGATTTTGAACGCAGTTTTGGTTTCTCACTAAAAATCTACTCACTTTTCATCTCGGGTGAGGTTAAAAAAAAAAAAAATCCTTTTAAGGGCTTTCATGTGGAGATGCAGGGCAGTTCTTCCTACACATTCCTTGTGTGTATGTTTCCTTCAGATTGCGTTGGGCTCCTCAAACCATCAGAGATTCCCACCTCCATCTGTCAGTACCCTCATTTACCAATGCATCCATTCTGTCATACACCACATAGGAAGCAGCCTCGCTAATCTGTCACTGTGACCACCTGCCTTTCACGCCAGCGCCCAAGGTGAATCAGAAACACAAGAGTGGCAGAGCTTTCTCTCACATGCCCAGCTACTGTCCGCACCTGCTAAAATCCGTCTGAGCACAGACCTCTGGGGACGTCTTAGAGGGCGGCTTCTCCCTGCCTCTTTGGTTGACAATCACAAAATTTTCTGGCGAGACTGACGTTGGCAAATTGGTTGTAGAGTGATTGTAGCAGTTTTACACGCCTCTACTATCACACACTCAAGTAAGACGCAGCTTACTTCTCCCAGTTAGAATGTACCCCATTTAAGGGTGATGCAGACAAATATGCCTTCCAAGGGACCATATTAGAATGTCCAGAAACTGGGAAGTCCTGTCATTGTGGAATCTGGTAGCTCCCTGGGCCAGGATCCTCATAGTCTTTGGTTTGCTTTTACTTTCTGCTCTGAATTTAAAATCATTCCTAGGATATTTTTAATTCAAGTTTTTTTTTTTGGTTTGTTTTTGTTTTTTAGTTTTCACTCACATATACACAATGAAATCCCCCGGATTGCGTTCCTGCCCATGCACTTACCACTTGCGAGGAGTGTAAAACCCTTTCCCTAGCTGTTTATTTACTCCATTTCTGACTCTTACACTTACAAACAGCAGGGAGAGTGGGCCTAGTTGTCGTTTATCCAAATGTTTTACTGGCTGAATAATTTGTTTTTCTTTGATGTATATTTTTTTATAGTTCGACCAGCCTCGACTTGGCCTCCCTTCCAGAGACTACTACGAGTGTACTGAAATATATAAAGAGGTAAATCAAAGCAGAGAGAGAAAGGAATCAGCCACAGACTGCAGAGCCATCTGTGCAAAGCTTGTATAGTGAAAAGAACGAGAGCCCAATTGAAAACTCCCTACATTCTCTGCTGGGGAAATACCAAAGCCACACAGCGCTGGAGCTCCTTTGATAGAAGGAACGTGCCCCCTAGACCAATGGAAGTCAATAAGGAAGCTGGGAATTCCTCATGTGAATTTTCATTCTTAGTGTTTAAGTTACATGATAAATTTTTAAAACTCAGTTTTCAATGTTTCCATTCACGTCTAAAATGGATCATTTAAAGAAAAGCAAAAAGTGTTAGATTAACCATAGTCAGTAAGGACGAGGGATGGATTGGTACAGGGGAAGGTACCCTCCCAGGACCTTTCCAGAGAGCTAGGCAGCTAGGAGCCTCTACTCCCTTTCCCATAGCATCGAAGCAATGGACGTTACATCCCACACAGCTGTTAACCTGGATTGTGTTCTTGCTAGCTCACAAGCTTTCCTGCCTTAGGCTATTGTGAATGTGTACTTTCTTACTGATGCAAGGAGCCCCAGTAGACAAAACCAGAAATGATGAGTGTGATTAGCTATCAGAAGGAAGATGTTTGTTCTTTAGGCCCTTTTCTCATAACTCTTTGGAAACACAGAAGAGAATTATGGTTGCTTTTCATGATTCTCAAGAGTCACATTGTCATTGTATGACTGACCCCACTTCTTGGTTAAAATTATTCGCTAAATGTGGTTGCGTCTTGCATTCATCAAATAACATGGAGTAAGCTGTTTGAGTGGAGACACAACACTGAAATCAAGAAAAGTCCATACAGGATAGTATCTAAGGTCATAATTAATAACAGATAATTAAATGGCTGTAGAATGTCTGAGTGATCTAGTTTCTGTGTGGGCTGCAGCTGTTGGCTTTAGGAAGGGTCCAACTATTTCCTGTTGCAGAATTAAAAGTGAGGGAAGAACGTCAGCTCATTTCTTATCAATTTCAGCCCAAGCTGTTATATTTACAATTGTACTCTTATAAACTGTCAGTTTTTCCCAATCCTTAGTTTTTAATTTATAGTTTAACATTTCTGATATCAAAATAGACCTAATAGTCAAGGTGGTGAATTTCTTCCTTTTTCCCTCTGATAAGATTTTATAAAGATGATAGAATTTTTGCGAATTTCATCTGCAGTGGTAGTTCATAATGTCAGACGGGTGACAAACTAGCCGTTTGGGGTTTGCTTCTGATACAGAGGCATTTTTACTTCAGCTGCAAGGCTTATTTTATTTTAAATTTTGAATTGTTGTCCATAGGTTACAGCATTGGGGCCTTCATCTGGTGGCATACGTTTCCGGCTGTGTCTGTAGAATTAGAAATTCTAGGTTTGTGTTTTCCAAAGGTTGTGCAGCCAGAGGTCTTCTAGTCACTCCATGGCGATGGAGCATCATTTTCTGCACCTGTGTAGCCATCATCTAGATAACTCATTGATTGACAATGACTTGCTTTTCTCTTTAGGCAAGTAACTTGGTACTAGATTGGGTTTTGTCTGAGCTAAAGTGAAAAAGATACTCAAAATTATAATACTGAAGTAAAAGACAGTATTTCTTTTTTAAAAAAAATTAAATTACATTTTGCATTTCAACCCTTGGTTCTCCCTCCCATCCCTCCTCCACTCTTCCCAAAGGGTAAGGCCTCTCATGGGGAGTCAACAAAGCCAGGTCCCTCCCCTCCCCTCTGCATTAAAGCTGAGACCATAGTTCTATTTCCTTTTCCGATCGCAAAGTGAGCAGTCCAAGTGAAATAGAACACATGGGACTCCCTGTGGCCTCAGCGGCCTTTAATTTTATACTTCTAATATCAGCCTCCTCTGGAATTTACATTAGTCTGCCTGGTCGGAATTGGCTCATTGTGCCTTATCCATGTTTAAGGCCAAAGGGGAATAGAAAAGAAGGGAAGTCCTGGACAATTGTTCTCATTTTTTAACTAGTAGGTTTCTTTGGATTTGAGTAAGGATTTACTCTGTGGTACAGGCTGATGAGGCTGTTATGTTGCTCCCACTAAGTAGAAAGGAGGTTAGCGAGTATCACATGAATTTACTCCTGTTTTTGATGCTATCGTGAATTGGATTATTTTTCATTTTTACTTCAAGTAATTCAATTTTTGTTTGCATAAGTGCTACTAATCTTTGTGCATATGTTTCTTTTAGCTCTTCTCAGTTCTAACTCTATTTTTGATGGCATCTTCAGCATTTTCTGCGTAGAGATCACGCCATTGGCACACAGTTTATTTCACTGCTTCCTTTCCTATATAGACACCATTTATTTTTTGTGCTCGTCTTATGCTCTGTCTGGTACTTTTAGTACTATCTTGAACAGACATGCTTGTCAGGCTTTTCACCTTGGAGGGAAAGTGTTCAGCTTTTCACCAGTAAATCTCATGTTAGCCATGGACTTGTCCTTGTGGCCAAGACTATGCTAAAATACATCTTTCTTGAATTTAGGCTTTTGCAAGCTTTTTAAAAGGAATTATGTTGAGTTTTACCATCATTAAGATGACCATGTGGTTTTGTATTTCATTTGGTTAACGTAGTGTGTAACATCTATTGATTATTATTGAATGATACTTGCATATAATTTTATCTTAATCATGGACAAAAGTCTTTTTATATTCTTTCAAATGCTTATCATAAACTCATCAGCATTTTACTGAGGATTCTACTCTGGTCATCATCATGGATATTTGTCCATTGATATTTGTTTCTTTTACCATAGTTACTTTGCCTGACTTTGGGATCAGAGTTGGACTCATAAAATTGTTTGTAACTTTTCTACACTTTTCAGTTTTTGGAAGATTTGAAAAATGTTGATACTAGTTCTCCTTTAAATGTTTAGCAATGTATTAGTGAAGCTATCAAAAGTAACTTTCTTTTCTCAGCATCATTTTTTCTTGAGTATTCTAAAATTTCAGATAGAATAATAATATGGATATGAAAATTTGGCTTTTATCAGATGGTTTTTTTGTTGCGGGAGGTCCTTCTGCTCCTCCAGCCTATAGCCGCTGAGATACCAGCCCATTGGGGCGTGGTTTCTCTCCCTTTAAAAAAGTGGCTACTTCCCTTCTCGCTCTCTTGGCTTCCTGCTCCATTTCAGGCGACTAGACTCCTTCCTGATTGTGCAGAGGGCTGTTGTCTGGGATGGTTATCTGTAAGTTTTTTCCCCTTTAAATAAATATCACCCTATTAATCATAATTCCAAACTGGTGTGGCATTGTTTGCCACTTACGCCTTCAGTTTTTAGTCATTTTCTCTCTGGAATTGGAGGGGAATTCCAGTCTCCAGAACATAATGGTGAGAGAAAAGAAGACTGATTAACTCGGACCCATTTGGTCCTCTGGGAAGAGAATGCACTAAGATTTTAGGCAGAAATACATCCGACAAGAGTAGATATGCAAAATGAGCAGAAAAGAATTTATCAATGCACGTATCTTCATGAATGGTATTTTGATGATACTTATTGGATTTAAGTTCCATGAACCCAAAATGACTTTGCATTCTAATTTTTTTTTTCATTTTTTGAGACAGGGTTTCTCTGTAGCTTTGGAGCTTATCCTGGAACTAGCTCTTGTAGACCATGCTGGTCTTGAACTAATAGAGATCTGCCTGCCTTTGCCTCCTGAGTGCTGGGATTAAAGGTGTGCGCCACCGCCACCCAGCTGACTTTGCATTTTAAAGACTATGCATATCATCAGTTCCCAGATGACTTAATTTCCATCAGTCTGAGAATGATTTTGTTGTACTTTAGTGGCCACTATAGCCTAGACATAACATTTAGGAATACTATGAGGTCAGTTTAATCATAAAATTTGTAATTGTTCTCTTCATTAGCTTTTTGACAATGAGGGTACATATTGAATCTCAAGAAATTGCCAGTAGGAGAACTTCCCAGGAAGGAATGCGTATACAGCATGTCTTCTTTTAATGACACTGTTCTCAAAGTCAGCTTAGCAAGGAGTCTATAATGCTAGAGTTCCCCTTTGGCGAGAGAATTTATGGCTCCTCTGGTGATCTGAGGAGATAGTTAATGATACACTGTTCTCCGAAAGACAGAAGTAATGAGGGACAAAGCAAAAGTGTAAATATCTATTTTGAGAAAACAATGTGAAGGGTATACATTGCCCATAAGTGCTAATCATTCCCAATAATGGAATTCCAGCCAACCATCTCACATGAGAAAGCCCTCTTATATAAAGAAAAATCATCTTAGCTTTTTTTCAGAAATGTCCCTTTTTAAGAAAGCCCCCACGGCTCTGTGCTGGGGGTGAATTAAGGTTGGACTCAAGACTGCTTTTTATCTACTTTTTTACTTCATTAAGGCTAATTACTTTCTCCTTCTTTGTAAAGAAACCTGTAGACTGGAAACCTAAAATATCTGCCTATGATTGTAGATATTCTTATGTTCTGTGCAAATGTTCATCTGACAAGGCAGAATAGGCGAGGGTAGTAGTCCCATAACTATACTGTACACACCTATGACAGAAGTCAGTTCTCACATTCCACTCTCAAAGAAAAGCCATCATGATTATTTTACATTTTTATTTAATTATCAACAAAATACTTCACAGAACCACGTATTTAGGGATAAAATAAAATGAGGAAGTCTGCTAATAAGAAGTTGAATCTGAGGAGGGACAGAAGTGGGAAATGCGAAGCTATGTGTTGTAGTGATGCAGGGCACGGTTAGAGAGAGAAAGCCAAGAGCTATGCATTGGCCTAGAACTCTTCTAAAACTAGTGGGCTCATAAAACAGGGAGGCATTTTAGGGACGAGGATAAAAAGCTTGAAATATGGCAAGAGTCCATCAAAGCCAGAATGAAATGACTCAAGGCCTGTGTATCTAAATCAGAGAGAAAAAAGGACAGATTCCTCCCCTTCCCCAAATTAATAAACTCCAGGAAAAAGGGAAAACTGAGATTTGTCATTGTAAGATGAGCATGCTCAAGCAAACTGAGATTAAATATAGAGATTTTGCTTTCTGGTTTACCCAAAGTATAAGCTAATGAATGCTGCTATGGTCTGGAGATGTTCTGATCAAGTAGAAATGAGTGAAACCTTCTTAATCCATTTATATATTTTAACTTCAATATTTTCGTTAAATAAATATCCATTGAATTTATATCATTGTAACGACTCTTGTAGGCAGTGGGAATTTGGAGACATTATTTTTGCTGTCATTGAATTTAAGTCATGCAGGAATAAAAGAGACAGAAGTGAAAAGGACATAATGGGAGGACATACTGTAAGTTGAGGAAGTATTAAGATGAAAATAAAATGGTGGTGTCCTAACGAATTAGTGAGTAGATGAGCAACTTCAATTCCATTCACCTGGGCTTTGAAAACAATCTCTCTGGCTGGAGTGAGTAGACCATACTGTAATGTAGAAAGGCTCATTTGGTCATTTATGCAGAAGAGGGTGATAGACTTGATGAGGGCAAGTGGATCTAAGATAAGTTGCAAGATGACCCACTTGTCATAGACTAAATGTGTACTTTAAGCTTCTGAGCTAATATATATAGCCAATAGTTTCTCTGTGTACTAGCGTTGGCATTCATATGGCACAAGGAAAACTCTTGGCCTCATTTTCTTCTTTCTGGGTACCCCCAAAAAAAGACAACCCTGGTATATCATTTAACAAAATATAAAGCGCCATTTTATTTTCAGCTTGGTAAATTTGAGAAGAGGATTTTTAGAGATTGAAAGCAGTTTGTGAAAACTCTGGTTCCCTGCATCGACAATAAACCTTTGAAAATCTTGTACAAACCTCGAGGTTCTTTCTGATAACCTACTAACGGCCCCAGTCTCCTTCCTGGGCCGAGGGACATCCTCCTGGGTCCTGTATTCTTCAAGTTCTGTTGTAGACTTGTTTTTAGGTTCAGCTATGTCTCATCCCTGGTTCCCAGGAGCAGGGATGCAATTCTCCATTCAAAAGCCCTCTGTGGAGAGGAAATTTTTGTGCAAGCAGTTGTATGTTGTTTATAGGAAGTTTCTGAGCCCCTTAGATGGGAAGCATCTTTCTTATTTGGTGTCCTTGGTACACATTGGGTGTTCAATCAGTAAGCTTCCTGAGTATCACTTAAATATCCCCAGCCTTAATGGCTAACTCAAACATAGTTCTGTGACTTCTCAATTACTTCCTGGTCTACATTTTGTAGATTTTCCTCTGAGGAAGGAAAAGTCAGATAAGAGCTGAGTGTCACAAACAAAATATCTAGACATAAAACTCTTGATCTTATGGGTTACCACCAGGGTACCCGGACATCAGCCAATCTGACTGGAGAGCTTTCTTCTTTTTTTGTGGCTATTGATGCCATTCATTAGCAATGATATTCAAGACTAAAGTACAGTAGTAAAATGGCCTTACATTGCTGTTGTGTTCCTCTTTAGCAATTCCAATAAATATAAGCTTTTCTCCCAGGCTGGGGGGAGCTAGCGTAGAAACACCATTATCTGCTACTGTAAAATGGAAATCATTTTTATTAAAGCAATAATCTATGATGATAGGATTAGTAAATAATATTTTTGTTAATGTGTGGCTTAAAAGCCTACAAAATTGCCCCTATATGGATGGATTTTATACAGCCTTTTCAAAGCAATTGTTCCTTCCGAACTACTGTTGTTGGTGTTAGGATTTATAATCCACTTTTCTAACAAAGGGCTATTAGATGTTTTCAGGTTATTCTCCACTGAAATGATCCCTGATTTACGGTCTCCTCAAGACACAACTGTTAAAAAATAAGAGCTCATTCTTGTCCTGCATTGTTAACTAAATCTTCTCTAAATCACAAGAAAGGAAAACTAATTTTCACTTTCAAAAATATCTCAGTTCCTCCAAATCTGCATACTTGATATCATTTGGCATGTTACATGCTTAAAAATGAGAAAAAGTTAAGACCTTCAGTTTAGACTGATAATTCACAAAAATCTTAGCAGTGGAAATAGTTTATTGCTTCTGCTTATCTGAAGATAAAATACAAAGATATTGAGCTTATGGAAGAAATGTGGCATCGAATCTATGGTATCTTATAGTACAACTTCACAGTAAAATGGGGAAAATAAGAACCTTTGGGTGTTTGTTGAAGGAAGCCCTTAGAGCAGTCTCAAAAAATAGCTTTGCCCAAGATATGAAGATGTCCTGATCATACTATATGAAAAAATACTTTCATTCATTCATATATAGATGTCAACCTGAGGGAAAAGATTTACTAAAGGAAAAGAAGTAATTGTGTAATTACTTAACAAATGCTTTACAACTGTATTTTTATAAAAGCAAATAACTGTATTGAAAATAACATAGTCTCCATAGACAAATGACCATAAATTAAACCATTCCAAATGATATTTTATTGCTCTGCCTCTGCTCTAATTAAAGGAGCTGTACACGTCATTTCTTTCAGCACTTAGAAACTATTTACATTTTATTGTGCTTTTTCTGCTACCAAAAATTAATGTTTTTAAAACCCTTATATGCCATGATGAATATCAGAAAGCTCCCCCAACAACTTACTACTTATTTCTTGCAGGCTTGCACAGCTTATGTGGATTTTATGATTTCTGTGGCCAGACTGATTCGTCAGGAAGAAGGATTGTCGATTGACGAAAACCAGCTCTCTTTGGAAATGAATAGAGTTATGGACTTGGAAAAAGAAATTGCCAATGTAAAACACATTATTTTTCCAGGATTCTGAATAACATCAACCACTTTTTGTTTCATTCCCTCCTCTCTATGCTATTTTAAAGTTAAAAGTCTCGCTCTTTAAGTCAGTGATAAAAATGCATAGGCCAGTAATGGATCATTGACTTCAGAAGAACCTTTGCAACTATAGAATTTCCTGAAATCCAAAAGACTCGCTAACTCTGACAAATAGCAAACAGGCTGCGCTTCATCGCCTACCTATATAAAAAGCAGTTGCATCAAAATCTTACACTCAGACTGTGAGATGCCCTCATGACCCAGGAAGGCACATGCAGTTTTTTTTTTTTAAAAAAAAAAAAGTTTTGCTTTGTTATTTTGAAATACAAAGTGTCTTCAAAGATCATCTCTGTCCTTCTGCTAAGAAGGTGGTTAGAAGACAGAGTGAGGCCACTGATTTCAGCCTCTGAGATAGCAGAGTTTGGGGAATATAGAAAAACGTTAGCAACAGAGTCAAGGGGGTTTCTGTATTTCCTCTGCTACCAAGCAAGTCCTTGGAGACTGGCACTCTGCTCTGAGTCTTCAGAGGGGCCATGAAGGCATGAGCAAGTGAACTCTGGCCCTAGGCAATAAACAAATTAGTGATTGAACCTGGTCTCCTTTCCTAAACAGTACAAGCAATACCCTGTTCCCTTAGGTTCCCCCATCCGTTCACCATTGCCATCTGGCCTCATCAGAGTCTTGAAGACCGAAGATAAACAGAGAGTGATTTTAGACTTGCTAGGGTAACATAAAACCAACCCCCCCACCCCAACCCTCAACCAGACTCAGATTGCTTGGAGGAGCAACTCAGTGGAGGATAGTTTGATGGGCCACACATGGTGCTCAGAGGAAAACTGACTTGCTAGAATTTCTGGTCCTGGGATTTTATCCCTCCTCTGTTCTCAGACCATGTACCCTTGGGCAGCATTGGCTCTGCGGTCGTTACTCCATAATGCCTCCGATGTAGTTGCCAGTGTCCTAGACCTCCCCCTGCCTTAGGCTCTGAGGTTGGCCTAGGGTCATAGGCATCTTTGGGTCACTCATGTGTATTTAACAGCGTACGTACTGCCTCGTATGAAGATGTTCAGTACTGATTGTCTTCATCGATGAGTGGATCCGTTACCCAAAGGGGACATTGTCACCCTCATTCTCCACCTTCCTTTTTTGTGCCTTCCCACCATCCATCCCAAGCGCTAACTTGCTGTCATAACTTAATCTTTAGACTCAGGGAACAAAAATACAGAACACTAATTAGTCAGGAGGAAGGGTGATCACGACAGTAGAAGAGTGGCCTTTCTTCTTGACCAACTTGTGACCCATCTGCCATGCTCTAAGAGTTTGCTGTGTCAACTGCCATAAATTGTTGTAAAAACTTTTGCATTTCCCCTCCCTGGGGCTTAATTTTAATTAGAATACTGGATTATAAAGTGAGAGTAGAAGCCAGTCTTTGGGAGATAAATTGGAGACGACTATATCCAAAGAAAGATATAAAATATGAAATAGCAACGGACCTAACTGAATAGACCATTAGCCACAAATATTAATGAGGGGCTTGGACAGTTAGCAAAGTGTAAAAAGATTTTTGAAAAATTTTAAGTTTGATGCTCTGGGTAAATACCATTAATTATTACTGAATGTACATAAAATGATAAATTTTGAAGAAAAATCAAATTATCTCATACCTACTCTACGCTCTATTTTTCAACATATATATTTTTCTAAGATAACAATCAAATATTAAATCCCTAGGCTACAACTAAACCTGAAGACCGAAATGACCCAATGTTGCTTTATAACAAAATGACTCTGGCTGAGCTCCAAAGTAATTTTTCTCTAGAGATTAACGGGAAGGTAAGTAGAAAGTTTTCTAATTTTGTGTGCCCTTTTCCTATACCATTTCCTGAGATCATAGAATTGCATTTTATTTACTGAATTAAATTAGCTTCAAAATTAATTTCAATGACATTCATTATTAAACTTCATGAAAAGTCCCAGGGCAGGGGTACTTTGAACGTGCTATTTCTGTATGTAAGTAGAATGGGATTCAAAGGCAAAATTCCTTTTAAAGGAAGTGTGCAATATTTTAGACACTGTATCAGAAAAGGGTTAGGAGAAGGTTCGGGTCTTTATGAGAGCCCATTACGTTATCAATAGATGTAGGCTGTCTAGCAAGAAGTCATGAAATTTCTCTTCAGTTCTTAAGACAGCATGATTTACTCATAAAACATCCCATGTTCTCATCCATGCCACTTATGAAAGTATTCAAAACAATAATTACAAATAGAATCAGGTTGTAAGGAAATCTGTCTCCGTATCCACTAATAAACATGACTCTCTTGGTTTCGTTCAGTTAGTCTCTAACAGTTTCCTTTGTGCCTTTTCCTTGTGTAGTAATTGGGCCACGTGGCTGGGACATGAAGCCACATTTATGGAACTATGTCAAAACCCCCACAGCCAGAATTCTCTTTGTATTAATTCTGGAATACTGATTCTGGTTACTGTGTTAGTGAGTTAGTCATTTCTCACAGACATTTCTTGATACAATGTGTAAAATAAATGCGTTTTGGAAAACTGGTCTTAAGCACAAAAGGAAAGCAAGATTTTAACATAACACTTCCTGCACAGTAAGGGACGTGTGTGTGTGTGTGTGTGTGTGTGTGTGTGTGTATGAATCTAAGATACTGAGATCTTAGGTACTCAACTCCCATGTAAGGAATAATAGACAAGATTTAGTCTTTTAAAACTTTCAACTTAGCTACTGAAGTCGGAAACCTGCACACCTGTCTATAGAACTAAGATGAAGAGGTCCGCACATGCTCCTTCAGCTCCTTGGCATCTCTGCCATAGCCACATCCTGTCCGGGGCTGAGACTCTGCTCAGGTGCATGGCTGTGTTTGAATGAACTATTTATTACTATCCACTGTTAAAAGATGGTCTGTATATACTTGCATGCTCAGAAACTAAGGAAGCTTTATTTTTAAAATTGTACTTTTCTTTTTAAAAATTATTTTTTCAGTCAAGAGGCAGAGGCAGGTGGATTTCTATGAGTTCGAGGTCAATCTGGTCTACAAAAGCTAGTTCCAGGACAGTTGGAACTGTTACACAGAGAAACCTTGTCTCAAAAAAAAAATTATTTCCTAGAGAAGAGATGACAATGAGCCTAATTTTTAATTATGTGCTCGGTATACATAACAGATTTGTTTTGCTCTTAAATGGTTGATTTAATTCTGCTATCTAAATAATCATATTGGAGAACTAATATTTATTCAAAAGCTGACTCAAACAATTGACCAAAAAAAATCTCAAACACAAACTGGCTATTCTATTAAGTATTTTATGATGCAGCTGATCCCCTTTAGTCTGCGCCCTTCTAACCATAATTCTTGGAGCCAAGAAGGAAAGGCCATAAATACTGAATGTTTTATGCCTGCTTTTTTCCCCAGCCATTCAGCTGGTCAAATTTCACAAATGAAATCATGTCAACTGTGAATATTAATATTCAAAATGAGGAAGAAGTGATTGTTTATGCTCCAGAATATTTAACCAAACTTAAGCCCATTCTTACCAAATATTCTCCCAGGTAGGTATGTCAGAGTGTCCCCATCCTCAAAGTTTACATTTTATATAAGTCTTTAGAAGCTTTGCAGCCTCATCTTTTCTGTTGCTGGGTGGTGGGTTTTTTTTTTTTATACAGAGATCTACAGAATTTAATGTCCTGGAGGTTCATAATGGATCTTGTAAGAAGCCTCAGCCGAAACTACAAGGAGTCCAGAAATGCTTTCCGCAAGGTGAAGACAAAAATCTCTCTTTTCTTAAGCCCTAAAGAGATGCATGGTTATAAATGCTTCCTGTGTACACTGTGCTGGTCCTTCCCAAGAACCCGAACACCCAGATTTGGTTGTTTTGCAGATGTGTAGGGAGAGGTCACTGCTCTGGGCTCTGCCATCCTACGCTGGTCTGCTACGGTATCATGAGCTCATAGCCCTGTAAGGAGTTACCTGTAGTTGTACAAAAGAATACTGTATTGATTTGTTGTTGCCGATGTGTTAAAGTCCATCTCAGAGGAAATCAGTTTCTCAATTGACTTGATTTTCAGGGGTTCATGGCACACTGGACATATATAAAGACAGACTTCTTTGTCATTGCATTCCTTAGGAAGAACTCTAGCCTGAAACTAGAACCTAAGCTTTTTCTTAGTCTGCATATACATTATCTGCACAGTCACTCAGTCCTGATATTAAGAGAGAGGTCAGTAGGAACTAAAGAAGGAAAACTCTAACATACTGGTTGTTGTCCTGGCAAAAGAATAACTGCTTGAAAGTTGATAAATAAATTGATAACTTTGTATTCAGGGCTGAGAAGGGATTCAATTGCAAGAATGCTTGAGCATGGCTTTCTAAAAAGACAATAAATACCCAAAACAGCAAGCGTGGTCACTCACACCTGTAATCCCAGCACATGAGAAACGGAGTGAGCCAGAAGGCCAGCATCATTCACGCCAGTGTGAGGCTAGTCTGGACTACATGAGACTTCGTCTTAAATCGATAAATACAAATAAGTAGAGACTGCAAAAAAGAACGTTATTTCAGTAAATTGCCAATCCCTTTATTGGTACTAAAACTTGGGTATACACAGTTTTCCTAACGTACCTGAAATTCAGCTAAAACATTAAAAGGAGAAATGTGTTTTCTTGTGTATAAGGTTTCCTCTCTCCGGCTTTATCAAACGTTTCTTCACGTTTATGTTTGTATGGTGGCACAAGATCGTATTTTCTCTCCCAAAGCTTCCCTGAACGTTATTAACTCATAGTAGCTAAAAGTTCTCCTGGGACACGCCTCTGAAAAGAGAACTTGTTTGCGCAAGGCCTTTTTTTTTTTAAGTAAACAATCCAGCCGGATTACATTTTATCGTAGCTTAGGGAGAGCTACTCTGTGAAGAGAAGCATTGCGTACAGCAAGAACTTAAAGCAGACAGGAAGACTAGCCTTGCAGACTGCCTGCTTTTACTGCTCTCCATCCCCGACTCCTAGTCAGAGGCCATTTTCCTTCTCTCTTTTCTAGGCCCTTTATGGCACTACATCAGAAACAGCGACCTGGAGACGGTGCGCTAACTATGTCAATGGGAATATGGAGAACGCTGTAGGGAGGCTTTACGTGGAAGCAGCATTTGCTGGAGAGAGCAAACATGTGGTAATGTTCTAACACAGCTCATGGGCATCGGAATAGCATCCTGGCGGTTCGTTTGTTTGATTAACAGTTACAGTTGTCCGCATCTTAGCTCAATTTTTGTTAATTAGGCAATGAATCTGGGTATGATAGTATAGCATTGTTCTCAACAGAGTTAGCCTTCTACCCCTTAATATCTGGTCTGTCTCTGCCTTCATATTGTCTAATTGAAAGTGCTGATGTGTTTTCTGGAAGCAGTGCTGTTGGTATTCACAGTCATGTATTAGACTTATAAGGTCTTCTATTGCCCAATTGACCATTTCCTTAAACACCAACAAAGTAAACTACAGTTTACTTGAAGTATGAGAAGCATATTCTGTTTTCTAATAGCTCCTGAAATTAAGACAATGGTAATGACATAGTAATACAGTTTATTGAAATGCTACTTCTTGCTTAATTGGACCACTTATGACAGTGACAGCTAATATTCTAACCTTCTAAAAGGATAGCAAGAACTGGGACATTCTGAAGGTAATTTTAGCTTCGTGTATATAGAAAAACCTCTTTTATTGGGAAAATTCGATAATAGCAGTATTGCTTTAAAGTATAATAGTCCCATATGCTCACCTACATCCATTTGTTTGGGAATCACAATTCATCTGTAAATTTGTATGTGTGAACATACACCAGTGTCCTTAAAGGCAGCATGTAGCTCTGTTTGAAAACTGTAATGAAGAATGAACTCTTGGGCTGTTTTCTACATTCGACTATTAACAAGCTAGTATTTGTTTTGCTTTGAGGTTGAAGATCTGATTGCACAAATCCGGGAAGTTTTTATTCAGACTTTAGATGACCTCACCTGGATGGATGCTGAAACAAAAAAGAAAGCTGAAGAAAAGGTAAGGACAAGTCAGGGCCTTCAAAGAAAATCTACTTACAGGGGGAAAAAAAAAACAAAATTTGCATAAAAGCTATAAGCCTAGGAGGAGGGCAATAGCTCCATTGGTAAACACTTGCCTTATAAGCATGAGGATCTGAGGACCTAAAACCCATGTTAAAAACCAAAAGTAGGTGTAGTGGCATACATCTGAAGTCCCAGTGCCAGGAAGATGGAAGATGGGCATATCCCTAGCTCACTAGCTGGCCAGCCTTCTCGGTGAGTTCCAGGACCATCAGAGACTGTCTCAGAGAGGGTTGGCGAAGCAATAAACAGAAATAAGTAATGGGGCAGTTAAAATAAATGCACTTAAATAATATACTGTAAAATTAGTATTGAACAGTGGACCAATACAAGGTAGGTAACAAAGAAACCCACTTCCCAGTCATGCAGATAATGCCATTCCTTTAACTTGAAGATCTGCACTGGCTTTGAGGAAGTAAGGGAACAAAGACTGAAGGAGCCAATATTCAGGAGTGTATTAGCACAATGCCTGTGGAGCCCTTATCTGTTTTCTCAGCTGAATCAATGAAGTGGAAAGATAATTATATCCTGCAAGATTGGGAGCACTGAATGTTATTCCTTCAATAAAATTGAAAGGTCTGGAGAGGGAAAAAATTTTCATAAAACTACATTACATGTGTAGCAACGGCTTTTGGCAGTTTCCAGGGGAAAGCTGCAGCCCAGAAGACAGAAAGCATGAGGCGCTAAGTTTCAAGCCTGTTTTTATTCATTTTGAACTAAGGGAAAGAGTCATTGTAGAGGCCACTGGTTAAGTGTTGTCAGGTGCTCCTTTTGTAAATGACACACCAGGCTATGTAATTGCTGGTTGTGGACATGTGATGTTTGTACGTGAAGGTTGTGGTTATGGAGATGGCTATATCCCCACTTCCAATGTTGTCATTTTCACAGGCCTTAGCAATTAAAGAAAGGATTGGTTATCCTGATGACATCATTTCTAACGATAACAAGCTGAATAATGAGTATCTTGAGGTGAGTCTCAGAAGCGGTGTGTGGGGCTGGTGGCAACGTCACTGTAGCTCAGGAATGCCAGACACTGTGTAAATAAATCAGCCTAAAACTGTAGATCCCATAGCGCTATCTAAAACCTGTAACGCTAATAGCCAAATTATGCTCAATTTAAACTTGGTTGTCCTTGTAGTGGACTGTATTTGGTTTCTATATGTTTCATTTTAACAATGGTGAGAAAAACCTTCTATCCTTTAGAGTGCTGTTATATTTGCATTATAATTTATAACAGTAGCAAAGTTACAGTTATGGAGTAGCAATGAAAAATATATCTGTGGGGTTTATCACAACATGAGAAGCTGTATTAAATGGTCACAGCTAGGAAGCTTGAGGACCACTGATTTAGAGCATCAGGAGTAGACTGATGGGCTGCCCACAGACCCTTACAGTGGCTTGCAAGGCTATAAAAGTCGCAGAGCCTTCTATTTCCTAGTCATCATCCCAGTGGGTATCGCACAGTATGCCTCCTCTCTTAAAAACCAGTATAACTGAGAACCATTTTTTTTAATATTCTCTGGTAGTGTAACTGTTAAAAAAAAAGGTGACACTGTTTAATGTCACTCTGTACCTGTGATCAGACTTGCCTGAGATCCTCAGTGTTGTCCTGTGACCACACCTGTGACCACAGGCTTAACACCCTGGTCACAGCAGGTGACACACCCCAGGTCTGAAATGACATTGATGGATGATTCACCAAGTACTAGTAGGAGGTTTACACACCAAAATGCTCATTCCTTCTTTTCCATTCACAAAAGAAATTAGTTTTCTTGGGTTTTTTTGTTTGTTTGCTTGTTTGGTTGGTTGGTTGGTTGGTTGGTTGGTTGGTTGGTTGGTTTGGCTGGCTGGCTGGCTGGCTGGCTGGCTGGCTGGCTGGTTGATTGGTTGGTTGGTTGCTTTTGCAACAAGAGAGGATTACCTAAGATCAGAGACAGACTCAAAGCTAAATACCTGGGCTCCAAATTCTACTTCTCTTGCTCTTTTAAATCTTAGCCAATGACCTGAAACATCTCCACCTCACAATCTTCAGCTTTAAAACTGATCTCAGCTGTTAGGCTACAAGGTTATCAGAAAGAGCAATTGAGTATAATAAATACTTAAAATACAAAGAACATTGCCAAGGACAGTGGGTGCTAAATAAAGAGGGTGTGGTTATGCACAATGGTAGTGTGCACAATGATATCAATATTGTGAGGTTGGCCTGACCTTTGCTTCATGAGTGGTTATAAAAGAATACACTAAAGTTATGGTATAACATATGTAACAAGGCTAATCTATAACATACACAACATATAGCAAGGCTAATTGGGAATAGAGCATCCTTTAGTAAGTTTTTAATGCCGTTTCTTAACTGTATTAACTTGTTTTCCAAACTGTGATGAGGCTGGCATTAATATTTCTCCCAAACCTTTTGTCTAATACAGTTGAACTACACAGAAGATGAGTACTTTGAGAACATAATCCAAAATCTGAAATTCAGCCAAAGCAAGCAGCTGAAGAAGCTCCGAGAAAAGGTGGACAAAGATGAGTGCGTACAGTCTGTTTCCTAATTGTTCATTCCGTAGTGAGCCTCTCCTGCTGGCTCTGCTCCCTTGACCATCACAATGCCCCCTTCCCTCAGGAGGTTCTGAGAACGTCTAATCGGATTGTATTAACAGCACGGGCCAGGAACTTCAAACCAAAGCCTTTCTCCACTAAGGCACCCTCACACTTAACTTCATCTCTTGATTAAGTGGCTTCTTAACTGTTGCCATCTCTAGCTTTTTGCTGGACAAGTTTTTCAGAAACACCTTAGCTTAATGTGACTTTGCTCTTAAGCCCGTGCTTGGGCTTTACTTTGCATCCAGAATATTCTTCCGCTATTATTAATGCCTACTCTTTCTATTGGCTAGGCATCCCACAAGCCCACTCCCTTTTCTGATTGCTTCATGTGACACTTCCTTTAACCCTGCACAAGCTACACAGGACTTTTAACCCTGTAATAACCAAAGCTATTCTCGGTGCCTATCACCGAGCTCAGTGGCACCTACAATTAGTGAATTTCCAAGCAACTGAAAATTAAATGCCCCACCTTAGTTTGTGTTTTGACTAACAATGTGTTTCGTTGATTTTTTTTTTCTGTAACTACTGTTCTAGAGAAATGACTCGCCCAGTTGTCACTGGGTCCTGGAAAATTAAGAGATAAGTAACTGCAGACAGTAGATGATCTTCACAGCAGAAGTTGCGTGATGCAATGACCTGTACCACAGGACAGAAACGTGCCAGGAAAAGTCAAATCTATTTTAATATTTTAGTGCACAGCCTAAACGCTTCATTAGTCTTGTTTGAGCCATTCCCAAAGATTCTGAGACAGCTACAATGCGGCTCCCAAGCTCTCTGCCATCCAGAGCCATCTTTTTCTCTCTCCCTCTTCTTTCGCACTGAATGCAAAGGTCCAAAAATCTGGCTGTACATTAGAATCACATGGGCAACATTAAAAAAAAAAAGTACTGCTGCCCTAGCTCAGAGCTCCTATATCAGGATTCATTTGCTCTAAGACTCTGAGCCCCAAAACTGGAATTGTTCGTAAGTACCACCCTCCAAGTACAGACCTCTGAATTAGCCTCCATTTGTATCATCTTCTTCCGTATTTCATTTAAAAAATATTTTCCCATGGTGATGCCTTTAATTTTGCTAAACTTATGTTTGTGCTTTAAAATCACCAGGAATACTCTGGCTATAACCGCATTAAATAGCTAGGACTGAATCCTATGGGGTGTATGGTAATAAAAGTTCCCTTTATTTCATTTGGGTTTCTCCCCGTGAAAATTCCTGACTCATGTGACACCTGTTTAATAGGGGGAAAGTCACCTTTGTTGTCCCTTTCCTTGTTCCATGTGTCCTCAGGTTCAAGTCCTCACTGACCTTCAGAAAGACAAATCTATAGCTTCCACTTGGTCAAGTGGCTGGAAGTCACATATCATTCTCCGATCCTCATTCCCAATGATGTGTTGGAGGAATATATGTCCACAGACATACTGAAAAGATAGGGGAGAGTCTGTGAACTATTATTGGGTTGTATTGCAGAATATTTCAGAGGAATGCTGATTAATGCATTAAAATTCCAGGGAACTAGTGATATAAGTAAATTCAACAAATTACCTAGTAACTCCTAGATCATCCCACTCCATGTGCATGTAGGCACATGCATTTACTTCTCGAAGGTGTATACCATTCTTATTGCATCTGAGTATTTGGGTCTGGCCCAGATCCATCTGCTGAGCTTTACATTTAATATCTAGCTGGTTAGCAAGCATTTCTATGTAGCTATATCATTAACCACACAAGCACAACATTTTGCCACTTAGGCAAAAATTAATCTTGATCCTTTTAGCTGTCTATTTTCTAGAAGCTTCCACCTTATTATTCCCACCCAGATAGACACCAGGGCTTCCTCTTAATCTCTCTGGGCTTCCCTATTTCATCTATAGTGCTCTCTCCAAAGAAAAAGACTGCTTTCCCCCGCTGCTGATTAAATATTACATGGTGGGTGTTTAAAACCATCTCCGCCTGCTTCCTCACCACATTTTTCTCTGTTTTCTTTTTTTTTTAAATTTATTGCCAATTATCTCATGTTTTCACTTCATCTTCACACTGCTATCCCCAGGGTCTTGATGATACAGCTTGACTCATGTTCTTTCTCGACGAAAACCTTGTCTGTCATTCCTGTTGCTTAGCTCAAGAAATATGAACCTTTATAAAAGTCGAAAGTTCCCATAGCTCTCTGGAATTCCTTAACAGTCACCCACACTCACGGCTCAGTCCAAAACTCTGCTGATATTCAGTGCTTCCAAACCACCCTCTGCCCTCCCTTTGTTGCTTCTGAGTTTGTAGCATCCTATTTTATTTATTTTGTTGAGACAGGGATTCTCTGTGTAGTCTTGGAGCTTGCTATATGGATCAGGCTGACCTCAAACTTCCTGAGATCTTCCTGTCTCTGCCTCCCTAGTGCTGGGGTTAAAGGTGTGCACCATCACATCCAGATGTAGCGTTTTTTCTTTCCTTGTTTGTTTAACAGGAACCTCTGCATGGCTTGACTCGAGTGTTGTGTCTTTAGCCATTGTCCGCCAGCGATTTTTTACTCACCCATACAGAACTGTCCCAGTTTGATGTTGCTCAAGAAGCTAATTTCTGTAGAAGGAAGAAACCACTATGTCAAAAAAAATGGACATCGATTAATAGAATCTGGATACTTCATGCATGGCAATAGGGTGTGCAAATGGCCAATCTGTAATAATGTTGATAAAATTATTTCAGCAGATAACCTAAAAATGCCTCCATCTCCACATTTTACCCCTACATCTGGTGAAGATATACATCCCTGTGACTTTTTTCTGCTAAACAATTTTTAAAACTTAGTCTCAAGGAGTATAAATGCAATATGTCCAAGTTAATCGTTTGACTGAAGGGCCTCCCTTTACCCTTGTAAACAGCTCACACCTGCAAAGAACAGGAATTTTAATAACTTTAAAACTTCATATGGTTACTGAATGACTATGCATAACTTTTTTTTTTACTCTGAATGTGCTGTCTCCTGAGGGTTTGGTGCAATTGCAGAGGAATTTCAAACATGTCCAGTTCAGAGAAAAATAGCCCTGAACTGGGAGTCTAAGCGTTGGCAAGAGTACTTAGTAACACATCTAAAATCATTTACTTGTACTAAAAGGATAACTCGCTGAGAGCTAACAAGACAAAAATAAACCTCAAGGCCTGTGTGTTCATGAACAACAAAACATTAAGGCTTCCTTAGGAGGTTTCTAGATTTGGTACTGATTTTAAAAAAAAAAAGATGTAATTTTTCTGACTGATTAGGAAAACATTCTCTGAGAATGTCAGCTAGAAGCTAAATTAATGAGTAGAACAGAGTAGTGACTGAAAACAAAACAAGACTCACTAACCCATAGGATGTCTTCCTTACTTCGTGCCTGCTGGGTTTTCTGATCAGTATAATCAGATGATGGCAGACTGCAGTCAGTAGACACCTAGAGACCACAATAGATGGTGGCAGACCACAACAGAGCATCAAAACGTCCCCTATTCCCACTTAACTAGAGAGGACAACTCAGAACTCTGGCACCGTTACTATGTGTAATCTCTTGAGAGGACCATGCTCAGATGGGGTACCACCCTAGTTGCCACAGCTCTCTATGGCTGCAGAAAGGCAATACTCTTCATCCTCCCCATCACAGGGCAAGCTGGGTCAGTCCTGTAGAGCAGCCATTAATAGGCCTTAATATTTGGTGGGTGCCTATCGTGTTCCCAACAGTGTGCTAAGTCCTCGTGGTTCAAGCTAAAAATAAAACATGGACTGTCATTACCTGTGAAGCTACTTCTAATCAGCTGGGCAGATGGTGCCTGGATGTGGAGTCAGGTAAATACAAAGGGTTGCATGGAATAGAAGAGGTTTGTGTTCCTTACGAGGAGTTCTAAGGATTACCTAGTATCCGGAAAAATGGATTCTCCAGCTCAGTAACAGGAGGGTCTTGGTCTTCAGGCAGATTCAGTCATGAACTGTACATTAGTTGCGGTCACTTCTCAAATGCAATGTTCAGAGAAGGTCTTTAGTTCTCCTACATTTTTGTTTAGGCCTTAAAGTACTATGTCTGTGGAGGAGGAAAGGAATGTGAGCTATGGAACTGGAGGGGGTGGTAGGGTAGGGTTTGGGTGAACTAAGATTTCTGTACTTTACATATTAGCTTTGTAAACAGCCTCTGAGCTTTGATTTTTTGGGGGATGGTGGATTTTTTGTTTTTATTTTTGTTTTTGACTTTTCTAAATTTAGTTAATAACATCTATTTTTGCGTTGGAAAGAAAGGGATATGGTAGGCGAGAAAGAGAAAAGGCCCTCTTTATGTTGACAATAGAAAGGCATTAATCACTGCACTGGCATTTGTGCATCGTGTGGATCAGCAGTTTGGTGGTCGGGGTTGGGAGGAAGGCAAGCAGGCCGTCTTTCCCTTTCCCTTAAATATGTTTTCCGCAGTTCCATCACTTAATGTCTACATGTACTAGGGCAGAGCTTTGTAGTAGGAGCACAGGGCCCTTTGTTCTGCTGCCTGGCTAGCTTAGCCCGATATAACCACATGGAAATCTATATTAATTTAATTACTGTCTGGCCCATTAGTTCTAGCCTCTTATTGGCTAACTCTCACATCTTGATTCAACCCATTTCTATTAAATCTGTGTATCACCATGAACTGTGGCTTACCGGGAAAGATTCAGCATGTCTGACCTGGCGGCTGGCTCCATGGCGGCTCTCTGCCTGCCTTCTTCCTCCCAGAATTCTGTTCTGTCTACTCCACCCACCTAAGGGCTGCCCTTTCCAAAGGCCAAGGCAGCTTCTTTATTCAACCAATGAAACCAACACAAATACAGAATAACCTCCTACATCAGAGCATAGAGACTACACAGTGACTCAGTTTCCCTACCTACAGATTGCAGGTGCCCTCTATTCTGTCAGGATGATCTGGGAGGTCAGGAAGAGCATGTGAGAAGCGTTGGAGAAGAAAAAAAATAACAGAAGTGTATAAGATTATAATGACCAGAGATTTCAACAGGATTCTCCTTTCACCCAGCAATACTTGAGGAGGCACACACAAAAAGCTATTTATCATCCTGCTGATTTCAAAGGAGTCGCTTTTAGCATAGATGCCTAGAATTGAACACTCCCTAGGAGAAGGACCTTAACGGTCTTGTCCTTTATTTTAAGCTTTAAATTCTGTGGCTGAAAAGAGGTTTGTTCTAAGTGCTCTTGCAGTCCATCGGGTTCACTTTGTCTTAAAGGTTGCTGAATTTGAATGTTCATATCTACTCTTCTTACCTGTCATAAAGACTGGGCCCCTTCATTGCATCACTGCCTAGCTTCCTCAGGGTGTAAAGAGATGGATGGCAAACACCTAGCTCCTCTCTCACGGGCATTTTAGTTGTATGTCCTCTTTGAGGATGTCTAGTTGCTGATTCAAGACCAATTAAGCTTACCTGACTAAACTACATTTCAAAAATTAAAATTAAATTATAATAATTATATAAAAATAAATTTCTTGCCTACTTCCTCCATTCCCACTCTACCTCCCCACCACACAGCCCATGCTCACACATGCATAGACCACTAGAGGCGGGAAGAGAACCAGAGAACTCAGTTTTGCTTCTTCTCCCTGGTCTAATACCGTACATAAGAGGATGCTCGGGTCTGGCCTGCACACTTGGAAGGGATCTTGGGGAAGCACACAATAGCCATTATTTTTGACTAATAGCAACCCCATTTGTTTCTTTTCATTTGTTTCCATTTGTTTTTCACTTTTCTACTTTATGTGCATTTTTCTCTTCCAAGTGTTACTGTCATGGTCAGCATTATCTGAGTTTTATAAATTAAAGCCTCTCCATTTTCACAGATGAATTGAAATCAAAAGAACTTAGAATTTTCATTACATCACTATTACATTTTAAAAACATTTCATTTGCCTCATTACTTTATCTTTTCATTGGTATTTGGGGTATTTCATAACTGACCACAAGTATCAGACACTCAATATGTCTCTGATATCACCACCCTACTTAAGATGTAACAATTGATATAATTATAGTACTTCAAGTTCTGATCATGACCTGGGACACAATGCCCTGGTCTTTTGAATTTGTATAATTCTCCATTGTGGACTAAGGACACACTGTCCTAAAGATTTTTTTTTCTTGGGTTTGCAGGGGACAAATACTACACTCTAGTGCTCAGTAAACCCCACAGCCAAAATTCTAATTTTATGGGCGTGATCCATGATCATAGTGGCCACCTAAGTTTTAGGAGCTATAACTCACAGTAGATATGTTAATATGTAAAACTCTCCCTGCTGGAGAGTTACAAACATTAGTCAAAATGCAATCTTAAATGCCTCAAAGTAATAAAAGATGGCACTTATTTTTACAAAAGCAGTAAGCCTAAGCCAGCAATATTGTATGATGTCCCTCTTTCTATGTCTTTGTCTTCCGTCTTCCAGTCATGTCTGAAGTATGCCGTTTGAAGCATTCACTTAGTGTATCTGCCTTTTTTCTCAATATAACATTTCATCTTTGAATTATGACTTTTTCTACTTTACTATGAGGACATTTGGTTAGTTCAGAGCCAAATAATTTATAACGATTCTTTATAATTACACATAAAATGCACAGCTATTACCACAACTCAGAATTTGCAATTAAGAAATTCACACTAGAACCACTAAGACTAGGCTCTAATTCATAACCAATCTTGGTAAAATCTTTAATAACTATAAACTCTTTACTTATGAGTTTTATTGCCACATTTGCTATGAAAGTGTTGAGAATATATTTTTCTGCTTACGCAACAGTACTTTTTCAGAATTGTCTGGACATATCATCCATACTGAACTTTTCACCAGCTCCAGAGAACTTTTCAACCTGAATCATGGTACCTGTATAAACCTATGCAAATACATTCTAAACGCATTGCTTTTCCTCGTCTCCACCTTCGTTTATACAGTCGTCTTTTTCTGTTAGTCACAGAAATAAAATCAACTTGTTCCGTGTAGCTCTGATTTCTGCATTTTAACCTGACGTCCTGGGTTTACAAATACTTGCCTTGCTTGTGAGTCATTACAAATTGTGTAGTAAGCAAGCGGCATTTAATTAAAACAAAGAAGACGTGTTCTTGTAATCATCAACTTGCAGGAAACATTAAAATATTCATGACTCAGCTCTGCTGGAACTAGGGAGGATTGATATGTGAGCCCCATCCTGCCTAAAGTGCTTTCCTGTGCTAAAATAACAGTGGTAACAAACTAACAGAAAGACAGGTGGAAGCTATTCTTCACCATTTCCGGGCTCCTTGTTTGCCTAAAGAACAGTTGTAAAGTCCAGAACCCTTTTATGTAAAGTTTCAGTCATGTTATCAAAAGCATAATGGAAGTTTTCAGATGGTCGCTGCATATTTGTCTCCGCCCGTTATTTTTAAGAAACTAAACTAGCGCTTATACCTGACATTCACAATAGTTCCTGACTAAGTTATAAGTCATAAGTCACAATAGTTATAACCAAGGTGTTGACTTTGTACTGCTCACCTGGCACAGGAGCGACTAGAATGCCTCTGACAGAAAATGAATTTTTGTACTATTTTGATTTGCTACTAGAAGGAGAATAATTGTCACACTGGACATTGCCCTGAGGCACAATAACTAGTAAAACCTTAGCACAATACTCCATGATTGTCTTAAGTGTGTGTGGATATGCTAACATGAAGAGGTCATCTGAAGTCAATGGACATATATGTTAGCTTATTATTATTCTGTTTTCCTTACGTGCTTACTATATGATGATTGACAGGCATCTTCCATAGTGTATAAGCAGGAAGAGATGAAGGCAATAGCTCCTGTCTTTCAGCCCTCAAATTATCATGTGACCAGTGTTTTATTTTGTTCGTTTTTTAATTTATTTATGTACTCTTATGTAACAATAATTTATGAATTATTCTCACTTTCTAAACTAGCCTTCTATATTTAGGGTCCATGTTTTATAAACTCTATATTCTGTGCAGAGCCTAAGTCTTGGTATGGACTGACAGACAACTCTATTTAAAAAACTGTCTGGATTTTACTTTACAACCATAAGAAAATACATCTTTCCTCAATATTGCTGCATTTAAAATAAATGCTTTTAAAGATTTATTTATTTTTAAGCGTGTGTGTGTGTGTGTGTGTGTGTGTGTGTGTGTGTGTGTGTGGTATGTACACACAGGTGAAGGTGTCCTTAGAGACCAGAAACATCAAATCTCCTGGAACTGGAGTACAGGCACCCACAAGCTGCCTGATGTGGTTGCTGACAGATGAACTCTGGTCCTCTGAAAAAACCATTCCCACTCTTAACTGCTGCACCATCTCTCCCAGTGTTTCACTTTTAAAACAAGATTTAAGGACCAATAATTTGAAGTTCATTGTTCCAAGCTAAGATATCTGGACGGCCAAAGAGTCTCATTATGAACTAAGAAGTGAAATCTTTAGAACTACTTGAATCTGAAGTTTTACTAGCCTTTGTTTCATTCATTCTCAACTGTTCTAGAATTGTTGAAACAATTTAGTATCAAAGCATAAAGCTATGCCCATTTCACTATAATTTTAGCCTCCTACAGTTTCTGAATGGATGTAGTAGATTTTGTACCATTGGATGCCTCCAAAAAAAATCCATGCAAATGAAATAACAGATTGTAGACCCAGATATATGTTGACTTTTTAATAAATAGAAATATTTTCCAATGAATCTTCATTCTCGTATGCTCATGTCAATTCGTTGATCGTATTTCACACAGAAAGTTGACATTTATTTCTATGGTAAGCGGATTGGATGTGTCTTAAAGGATCTTCTGTAACAAGTTCTTATGTTTTCCATAGGTGGATAAGTGGAGCCGCTGTAGTCAATGCGTTCTACTCTTCGGGCAGAAATCAGATAGGTAAAGTATAGACCTAAATAAGTCTTAGTCCACATACATTTGCTGTATGGTTAACTTTTAATACCCCTCTAAAAGTAAAGGTGATATCAAGTTATTGCTTCACTTCTTGAAGTATCCATGGATTTGTGTACCTCTTTTCACTCTACTAGGAAAAATAAAATTAGTCCAAATCACAGCAGGTATTTTCTTCTATAGCATCCAATCTATAACATAAATGAATTGTTTTATTCCTATGCGTTCTTTGAAAGGTCCTTTTTAAAATTTTTACTGAC